>NW_026867297.1:0-305000 GCF_026571515.1 Ruditapes philippinarum | reverse complement strand
GTATTTAATGAATTTGATTAAACTAGGTCGAGTTAGCAAAGAGAAAAGGTTCATATATTGAAGTTCTTTATTTGAAAATGTAAATATTAGGCATGTTTAATACTGACTAGTCATTTTCTATTCCAATACACGAGAGAAAAATGATTTGGGTAACGGCCACACGTACTTTTATTTTTGATTACTCCCACGCAATATTTTATGTGCAAGCAATATCTATGCAGGCTATAGCCTAGATATTGATTTATCAAAATCATGATTGATGCATTTAGCCTTAAACGTTCACAGAATTTTGAATAATATTAAAAATACCGCCAAAAGGTCCTGGATAGAAGTAAGCGCCTATGGGTATCAGAATACATACTCACGTAAATGTATTAAATGAAGTTTAGATATAGAGATATAGATGAACTAATCGCAGAAATTAGAATAAAAGTCTCAAATATAAGAAGGAGGTCGATTTTTGTTTAAGCACAATTACACTTGTCATTTTTCATAGTTAGCAGATATGGACGGTTGCGGCTCGGATATTGTTTGTGAATAATGTTGGAAAACATTTCGTTCACGGACAAGTCTTAATGACCACATAAACTGGCTACTCGGCAAAGGACCATGTAAACGTTGTGGCAAATCGAACTGTCACAGGTTTGGCATTTTACTGTTAATATTAAGATTTTAAAGACATTCAAATCATTTTATCACTTAATCTTTTATGTAACCAATTATTTTTAAAATACTCGTGTCTGTATTTAATATAATTATGTATTTTTTTTTAATTTAAAGCTAAAAAAACCCTAAAGAATATTAGAATGGGTCTTTTATTTTACAAACAAGGTAATGAAATCTAGAGGACTTATGTTTGAATTACCAGTAAAACCCGTAACGTTTCCGATTTGCTGGGCTATAAAATGTTTTACCACAACATTTATAAGGTCCTGTGCCGATGTGGTCATTCCGTGAATGAAATGTTTCCCACATTTATCACAATCAATATACGAGCTGGAAACATTCATTTCTGCAAAATATGAAAAATGTCAGCTGTAATTATACTAAAACAGAAATACAAAACCTCCTTCTAATATTTGAGACTTTTGTATTTAAACGCGACCTAATTGAATGATTTTGGTTTGGTAGGCCTTACGCGTAGTTATTGATGTCCTTGGTAATTTGTGATTTTATAGGTCTGCATTTTTGAAATTTATTTATCATATTATTGTAACCTATAAACAGATGAAGTGTTGTTCGGCCCATATCATGAACGTCCCAAGACGATTCGTCAATCTAGCTGTATTAATAATATATCTTAGTGATGTGAATTAGTTTGAAAAATACATTATATCCATTGCATTATCGACACAAATATTGATTAAACTGTTCTTTAATGTTAAATTTTAAGCTTAATTGTCGTGAATTTATAGGGAATAATAAATCTTTTTGTTATATTCTAGATCCTGGTCCTGGCTGAAGTTGAGAGTATTGCAGCTGTAGCTTGTATACCATACATTTCACATGAAAAGGACTGTCAGGTTTGTTGAATTGAAATTTATATATATATATATATATATTTCTTTACAAAGTATTAATATTGCAACTACTGGACATTTATCTTGTCTTAATAATACATGTATATTATTTTCAGAATACTTTTGTAACATTATTAATATATAATTTACATATTTGTTGTTTGCAGGATGCTGCATACAATTTAATGGTCTTAGCTAGAGCCTAGAATGAATATTTCTTGGGAAAATGCTGCAAGTAACTGATTGGGAGCAGTTTTTCTTACCAATCATAGGTGAGAAACTTTTAAATAGCTTCTTTTAAAAAATGTTTTTGTTGTTTTATGTACATAATTTGCTGTCAATATGAAACTTCAACTGTATCTTAATTTCTATGCTGTTTTATTATGTAAATCTTAGAGATAAAACATATCGATAAGTTGATTAATTATATACATAGTTTGAGATTGACCATGTCACTTTTAATTAGTAACCTCTTATTTTATTTGCAGAAGCAGTAAAAGACAGCTGAAGAAGTATTCAAACACCATCATGAAACACTTAAGACATACCAGGAATAATCTAGAAGAAGCTAGTAGTAGAGTGGAACAGATTGTAGCTTAATTGTAGCTAAAAGGACTTCTTAAATCATTTGAATTTAAGCTGCACTTGAACTGTATTTTTTTTAAATAAAATATCTGAAGTATTTAATAGTGTCTTGATATTTTGTTAAACAGTTAAACTCTGTTACTTTGCTTTATATTAAAATTAAAGTATGTTGAAATGACATTGAAACTTCAACGTTGTGCCAACGTTGAATTTCAACATTGTTTAAACTTTCAAATCCGAAAATAAATCAAACGTTATTTCAACGTTAAAATCTGACTATAATTCAACGTTGTTCAACGTTTATGTGCCTGCTGGGTTAATTCTATCAAGGACCTATTGGCGGTATTTTTAATATTGTTCAAAATTCTATGAAAGTCTGAGGCTAAATGCATCAATCATGATTTTGTTAAATCAATATCTAGGCTATAACCTTCATAGATATTGCTTGCACATAAAATATTGCGTGGGAGTTATCAACAATAAAAGTAGGCGTGGCCGTTACCCAAATCATTTTTCTCTCGTGCATTGGAATAGAAAATGACCAATCAACATTTAACATGCCTAATATTTACATTTTCAAATAAACAACTTCTATGAACATTTTCTCTTTGCTAACTCGACGTAGTTTAATCAAATTCATAAAAAATACAAATTTTGCGTGAATGTTACCCGGAAAATAATTGTCAACATTGAAAATTCCTGTTGAATTTTTGAGTGTTTGTAAAAGCTATGAGCACAGGGATGGAAAATAAGGTATAGGCGGCAACAATTCTTTATTCTGCGTAGGCTGCAACAGGTCTCGTATGTAATTAAAAGGGATATAATAAAGAATTACCTGAAAAACACATTTAAAGCGAGGTTTTTTGGCCGCCATATTGTCTGTACGCGTAACCGTAAAAGTCACGTGATTACCTACCGTGATAATGCAACATATTGAAATTACTTCATTCACACGATTCCGCCATTTTGTTTATGAAAAATTTCAATTATTTTCTCCGCTTCAAATCCGACTCAATTAACATGGAGGTGAACAAATCGGTAAAGGGAAAAAAAAGAAAAATCTGATTAACATTACATTTAACACTTCCGCTTTTAATCTTTTAAACTGTATTATAATTGATTTTGTAATAGCTTTTAACTATTTCATGTTTCGAAAAAATGATACAGTAAACACTTAATCTCAATAAAAATAAGATCATCGTTTTTGCTCAGCTACTCTTCACTAACGACGGGTAGTGGAGCGACAGTCAGGATATGAATATAATCATTTAATGAGAATATAATGAATGAATATTCTTTCATATACCCATTAAAGTTATCATATGTGCATGAAGTATAAAATTTATTGCCAATTTATTTGAAAAAAAATCAACTATACAACGTTGATACATATCACGTGCTCCCCCATTTTCCGAAAACAGGTCACGTGCACCCCATGTTTCAAAAATTAGTGGCACACCAAACACTATTATTAAAGTTGATAGGGAAGTTGATCATCATTCACAGATGACCCCTATTGATTTTAAGATCAGTAGGTCAAAGGTCACTAACAGAATGTATGAAGGTGGATATTTCGTGTTCTTCATAACATACTAATAATAATACACACAGTGCAGTTTTTGTCACATTATTATATATGTTGAAATATGAATTTTTTTCAAAACGGCTTATATTAAGTTTTTTTGATATATATGATCAGTACATGTGCTGGGATTGACAAATATGCATTTTATTTGGATTTTAAAGGTGTTTTGAGCTCCAAAACCCAAGTGTCTGTGGGTATAGATATTTCACAAATTGTGTAACTTCAATTTAATACTGACTTTAACACAAATTTTACTGCCGGCGTATAAACTAATGTTTCCCGAATACTGACGGAAATAGCCGATATGTTGCTATTGTTCGCAGATGCGATTCGACCAATCAGAAATTCTTACTTCCCGCCATTTGAACAATTACAAATCTTTCAAAGCTCACAAGAATCTAACCTGTTGGTGTATAATTGTTAAGTTGATGTTTTCAGAATTGTTATTAAGGTAACTTCATACTGTTATACAAGAAATTATATATGCATGGCTATATACAAGAACTTGTGTATGGCTTTGCTAACATTTTGCTTTTCATAAACTAGGGAATGCGTTTGAAGACAGTGAAATCCAAGCCTATATAGATGACATAAAAACACTAATTGTCGAGGAAGCTTTAGTGAAAGGCTCAGATAGAAACACGAAAGTGGTTGACTTCAAAATACCGGAGGAATTAACGGTACGTGTTTGGGTGACAGATTTTACACATGCTAGTTTGTACTTGAATAATTTTCGTCTTAAAACATGTAGTTACTTAGTTACAATATTTTTATTTTTGGAATATGGAATGCCGGTTTGGAAGATATAACAGACCAAAATTGAAGTTATTCGAGCCTGCTTTTTTCCGACGATGTTTGATTTTCCCGCGTAAATTTGGTGTCTACGTCACTAATAACCGTTGACTTTTAATGGAAGACCAAAACAAAAAAGAACTAATATGCAATGTGATTTCAGAAATTGTTGCCTCTTGAGATAAGAAAAGATGGTGCTAGTCACAAAGAGCTGTTGGATGTTTGTAAAACAGTGATAGATTATTCTGTGAAAACAAGTAATTTTATTGACTCACAATTATTTCTATAATTAATTTATCTTTTGGCAGCTGCTCAAAGATGTTTATATATCAATTCTTATAAAATCTCGGACCTATGTTACAAGCAGTCGGTCTAGACTTTATATTCTTTATATTTTCACATTAAAATGCTTTTAATTTATTACGGGCAATTAAAAAATAGAAGCTGGACACATTTAGCAGCTTTTTCAATTCGACTATTATGAAATCTATTAGAAATTGGCGGAGACGTATGTCCTCCGATCATAACGATCAAGCAATAGATATCGTATGAACCGGATTTATATAAAAACATGAGAACAAAATGGCGCACATGAAATTCCAGTGTTAAAATTTTATCTGCCTTCTCGTTTGTAATTTGTATTTATGTTACTTATCTACAAAGACTTTTATATGCTTATTAAAAACATTTTAATAGGAATATAAGTATACGCGCTTGTCTTTAAGTGTTGATGTATTATCTGCTGCGTCTTTATGACCTCATGTAACTTCCGGTTTATTTCTTTGTCGTCTGCAGGTAATCCACGTTTCTTCAATCAACTGTACGGGGGACTGAATGTTTACGGAATGACAGGATCATGGTTGTCAGATGCCCTAAATACAAACATGTAAATATATGTACAAAGTTGCAAAATATGATTTAGATAATAAGGGATATCATTGATGTACCTATCCAAACTTTCTATGTCACTGCAAATATTTTTACACGTGTTTTAGCCAATCAAAATTCTGTACTGTAAAGCTTCATATGCGTGTAATAAAAAGAAGAATTTGTTTAATAGTATCTGTTGATTTCCTATTTTTTCTGTATATCTATGACACATCAAAGATTTCAAACCAAATTTGTGTACAAAGTTTTAACCTATGAACTGATATGATACATATCACGTGATATGATATATATCACGTGACACATAAATAAAAAAAAACGTAAAATAGAGAATAAAAATGTTATCAAATTTAAAATAAACTTTACTCCATTCTATTTAATGGCGTGTTGAATTTCAGGCATACATTTGAAGTGGCACCAGCGTTTATTGTCATAGAGAAGTATATAATAGAGAAGTTATGCTCTATCATTGGATATAAGACAGGAGATGGCATCTTTTGTCCAGGTTTGTTAACTTCAATATCACATTTACGTCCATAATTGTTAAATTAGTTGTCAGTTTAAGTCCTTTATCTTACTCTTTTTTTCGTGGTGGGTATGGGGCGGAGGCAGGGGGTTGAGGTTGGAAGACCCGGTGGAGCACTTTCTAGGCTGTTCAGTGTTTCAAACGTTTTAAAAATATCTCCTACATTTTACGATGTACATCTATGTCTAACTCACAAAAAAATGAATATATGACCTACGTATCAGTTATATAACGTCCATATCAGGCTTTTGGCCTAAATTCCTTGGTTAATCAACGGTAAATATTGTAAAAAGCGGCATGAAAACGGCTCAGTCTTTGTCACATACTAGTTGGCCCTCTTGTCTTCTGGTCCTTAACGCCTTTTCATAGCATATTTGCGTTTTTATTTAACTTGAATTTAACTATTAAATATTATCAGGTGATTTTTTTCTTCCAGACTTTGATACCGAACTTCTTATTGTTTCAAATTATAGGTGGATCGTTCTCCAACATTATGGGAATGAACTTAGCGAGGTTTAAAAAATGTCCGGATTTTAAGAAAACGGGAATGTACGGTTTGAAACGAATGAAACTGTATACATCATCAGAGGTAACATTTCATTATTCACGCGCGGAAAAATTACGTGCATCTGTCGTAGAATATGATTCATCTGTAAAATACAATCCATATGTGGTCAATTGTAGTGGATTATAATGTGGTGGATTATAAATCATATATGGTGGATTTTAATACATCTTTTATTAAATGAAATTTATAAAATTTAATTAATTTATGATAAAATATTTTTCATATGTTGATGTGTTATTTTAATTGGTAAAATTTCAACCTTTAGCTGTGGCATGATAAATTTTCAATACTTTTTGTCAAAAGTTCTTTCAAAAACGTTTGCCAGGGATTTTCTTTTGATATTATGCATATAATACGAATATTTTTTAGTTTTCTCATTTCACATTGTCACAGAATTATTCTAAACAAACGTTCTTTACTCACAGGCACATTATTCAATGGTAAAAAGTGCGGTATTTCTCGGCCTTGGTTCGGACAATGTAGTTAGAGTAGAAACAGACGAAATAGGACGTTTGAAACCAGATGTGTTAGAGCAGCTTATAAAGGCGGATATTGAAAAGGTAAATATTTGGCAGAAAGAACGAAAAAGAAAAAGAATTTAGAAATTTTCAGCAACAAAAAATCATTAGATTTGATTTTTAAAAACGGAAATGTTGTTTGAATACAATTAATATTTGTTTATTGTTCTAGTCACTTTATGTAAAATTTATTAAGTCAGTTTGCATTTGGTATTCCGTCTACTGTACTGGTTTTTCTAGTTTTTGTTGTTGTTTTTCTTTTGTAGGGTGAAGAGCCGACTTTTGTTATGGCTACTTCCGGTACGACGGTTCTAGGAGCGTTTGATCAACTAAACGAAATAGCTGACGTCTGCGAGAAATATAACGTATGGCTTCACTGTGACGTAAGTAGACATTTTAAAGCTTGCACGTGAGCGTTTGTTCAAATATCTGATTTTTTGTTGTTGTTGTTGTTGTTCTGTGAGAATCTAAATAGTTTAGTTTTGTTGCTATTGTATCAATGTAAATATATATACCAATTATTCACTTTAACGACATGAGACTTGATGTATTGTAAAAAAGAAGAAAAAAATCTTATCAGATTGTGTATAGATTTATATTAGTTAGGCTGGTACACTTGTGTTTTTAATTCCTGATCATTATTCTCCATCTTTAATGATCAAATAGAAATATAATATAAGCTAATTTTAGCAAGAATTAGCCTTTTTCTCAATAAAACTTATTTAATGACTTAAAATGTTTAAAATAATGATAACATTTTATCAAAAAAGACCTCGGCATAAAAGTGCATGATTGCTTATCTCCAGATATGTTACCGAAAGAATGTTTTTGTCATTCGTTTTATAGGCGTGTTGGGGTGGCGGAGCTATGTTTTCGGATAAACACAAACACCTAATGTCCGGAGTGGAAAGGTATGTATATCAAAACGTTTTCATTTTTTTGTAGCTTTTTTCTTTTTTTTTTCTTCTTTTTTCCCATTGATTGACTGTTGAAATAGGTCATGTCATGTTTAATAAACATAAATAGAGATATTATAATGTTTTTACGTGAAGAAGAATCCCTTTCTTGTTTTGTTAAATGCCCAACTCCCCCAGTATTCATAATGTGGGCTCACAATTTCTACTAAACCAGAATACCTCTTCTTCCCCTGTGCCCGACGTTGGTATTCTATAAACTAGATTCCTCAAACAACAAGCTAGCCCTAGTCCCTTGTGACGTCAGCCTCAGTTTTGCATAAATGAAATATGACCTTGACCTATAAATGACATTGAACTCAAGATGGCAATTTCCAAAGAAGACAGAATTTCAACTAAATTTCATTTTTCAGTTACTGTACAGATTTTAAGGCGTGACATTTTCATGTGTATTGTATACCATTATACTGTCACCATCGTACTGTCACACTTGCCATCGTACTGTCACCATCGTACTGTAGTGCCTCGCGCTATTCTTTCTCAGAGAAAACGTGCTGGCCCTAACGGAACACCATAGTCTTGTGTTTTACCAATATTCAACTGCAAATTTGATCTGCGATAATATGTGTATTGTAGTGAGCTAATTAGTAAGCATTAGTGTTGACAAACCGTGTAGATTTTATGTTACAGGATGCAGTCAGTTAGTTGGAATCTTCACAAAATGTCTACAGCACCGTTACAGTGCTCAGCTTTTCTTATACAATATAAGGTACGAGCATTTTATATCAGTTTTCCAAACAGCATAGTCCATTCAGAATATAGATAAACATTAGCTAAACCTTTAGAAAAGACAACGTAAATGTTTTTTCTTCTTTTTTTTTCCACAAAAATACAGTCTCACTTGAATGATCACATTTCGCGTTTACATATTTTTTGGTATAGAAATTACGTTCGTTTTTGAGTCGTAATGCTATTTATAAAGCTTAAACAACAACACTTCAATACAATACACACTGTTGAAATTAATGGAACGTTAGTCTTGAAAAATATGGGTGCACGGGACAAGATAGAAGGGGTTGGGATTGAAGGGTAATGTTTGTATTAACAGATCGTTTAATAATTGTTATAACCATAAAATTACTTTTTTATCATTATTATTATTTATTTATTCTTGAAGGGAATGCTTGAAGATTGTAACAGATACAAGGCGGAATATCTATTCCAGCAGGACAAGTTTTACGACATGTCTTACGACATTGGTATGAGCCAAAAAGCGTTCTTATTGTTAATGTATAAGTCTTTGCCACAAGTATAGAGCACGGCCAGTCTGCGCATCCGTGTAGTATCTATACTGATAGTAGATATTTTTTTGTATTTTGAAATCCCTTACTACTAGAATGGACTGCTCCAAATTTAAAGGGTTAATTTAGTTTCTCTATTTGTTAATGATATACATGTACTGAAAGTAATAAGTTGATTATATATTAGCTTTGTTATTAGCCCAAGAACATTCGTATTGGCTTGATGCTAAATTTCTATATAATATTTTTTAGTACTTTTAATTTGATTTCAGCAAAAATTAAATTTTTGAAAAGTTTATATGTCAATGCTATCGATAATATTATTATTATTATTAAAAACCAAACTTCTTAAGCACTTTTTTCATGCACATTGACACGTTCAAAAGTACTGTACAATATAACCAAAAAATGATACAATATTTAAAAGAAAAAAAAGAAAGAAATTAAAACATCAATATTGCTCAAGTCCCAAATTCAAATCAATTGTAGTTTAAAAAAGTTAAAAAGACCCACATAAGTAATAAAATTCAGGTAAGGTAATAATAAACAATTTAAAAAAGACACAATATATTTTCCGTCAAACTAGGTGACAAAACTGTCCAATGTGGGCGAAAAGTAGATGCAATGAAGGCGTGGTTAATGTGGAAGGCTCTCGGTGACGATGGCATGGCCGCTGCTGTTGATAGGGCCTATGATAATGCTAGGTTTGTTGTTGTTGTTGTTGTTTTTGTTGTATTCTCTGTCATTATTGAACTTTAAAATAATATTTTGTTTTGCTATGGTTGATTTGTTGATAGAAACATTCATTAAACATAATTAATATAGTTTCCTACAGTTTAATTCCTAATAATGTTTTGTTATTCTTGTTAGGTAAGTATAATGTTCAATGCAATATGCTACGTTATAGCATTATTTTGTCAGTTAATATAGAGTGCAATTAGTTGATATTTGTCATAGACGATCATCGTAAAGTATGGCAATTGTCACATTTTGTGTATATGTAATTTAATTGTCGGTGTGACTTAAAACCCAATCAAATATAATTAATTTGGAGTAGCTGAAACTCAAAGGCAATTACTGCAGTCACAGTGATTAACAGAATAGAACCATATTGGCTACTTATCTACCCCACAAGACAAACGGCATTTTAATTTTAAATCTCCCAGCGAAACCACGTTAGCACGTGGCTCACGTAAACACGTGGCACTCCTCGTGTGTTATTATTATTATTATTATTATTATTACATGTATTATTATTACATGTATTATTATTATTATTATTATCATTATTATTTTAAACAAGTGGTAAATTCAAGTTAACATTTTAGATACCTGACAGAAAAGCTGAGAAAAACTGAAGGATTCCGATTGGTTTTGCCGGAAGTAAGATATTACATTTCTAATTTTGTACAACGATAAGCATGCATTATCAGAAAAGCAATAGGCCGCCAACTTCACGCCGTCAGGCCGCTGGGCCGCTAGGCCGCCAACTTCACACCGCTAGGCCGCTTGGCCGCTAGGCCGCCAACTTCACACATCTATGTAAATAGCAACATTTAGGATTTAGTTGCCATCCATTCCTTCAACGCGTGAAATAAAGTTAAACATTTGACGAAGATAGGCCTTCATCAATGATACATTTGTTGTTTCTTTTTTAGTTTCAATGCACCAATATAGGATTTTGGTACATTCCGAAATCGCTCCGCGGGCAGGAGGAAACGCCGGAATGGTGGGACAAAGTATCCAGGGTAAGTGCCTGAAATCGGGATAATACAATGTACTTGTACCGTATAAGATTACACATCTAGAATTATTGACTTTATTGTGTCTATTTATGCAAGAAAAATTACAAAATATTTTTTTGTGCACCAAATCCAAAACAGGAGAATATTTTCAACGACCATCAACAATTTATAACACTAAAACAAAAACAATTTTGTTGAAATCGCCACACAGATATAAGGATGTAACAAAGAACGGCGAATGATTTGGTACAACCGCGTCGTATGACTTAATATCAGGCAACTTTTTACGGCCACCTCGCAAATTTGGGCGGTCTTGTTATTAAGATACTCGTAGCCATTATAAGACGATCATACACATTAATTGAAAAAATCAGCAATCTGTACATATTTTTCTTCACCTAGGTGGCGCCAAAAATCAAAGAAGGGATGGTTAAAGATGGAACAATGCTGATTGGCTATCAGCCCCTCACAGTTAAAGGTTTTGTGAATTTCTTCCGAATAATTATTAATAATCCAAAATGTGATTATTCGGACATGGACTTTGTAGTCAAGGAAATTGACCGTCTTGGGAGAGACTTATGAAAAAAGAAGAAATATTAAACTTTAAAAAAAATCTAACAATGTTAACAATGTTTATTATATTATTATGAATTAAATATTGCGATATATTGATGAAATATAATGCATATTTTCATTTTTCAGTATTTTCACTGTAAAATTTATTTTTCACTGCAGTGAAATATATTTTCCGTATTTTTACTGGTGTCTTGCCGGAGCGTAGTAGATCTACTTCCTAATAAATTTCGCCAAAACACATTTTTTGGAGTAGTCTTTGAAATTAAAATGTCTAAAAAGTGATAAATGTATGTTATGAACAGAAAATTCAAGTTTTTTTCTATAAATACAGGATTTATTTTCATCTTGTGATATGAAAATTATCGTATTTCACTCATGGCCACTGCCACTCATGAAATATTTATTTTCATACCACTCGATGAAAATAAATCATGTATTTATAGAAAACACTTATATCCTCTCTATATGCTTTAGTGAAAATATAAAATGCACCGTATAAAACGTAATTAGGACAGTATGATGAATGTCTTAAGCGAAACTGGTGAAAATAAAGAAGAAAAAAGTAAAATTCATTTTTAAAAAACAATGTATCTTTATTTTGTTTGTGAAAGATGTTTATTTTTTACTATATTGAACAGAAAAATGAAGAAATATATTGCATAATGCAGAAATTGTGTTTTATGTTATAAAATGAAATAAAACTACGGCTGTTTAAAGACGGACAATATGCAACCACCCTAAACGACCTTATTATTCAGTGAACTAAAACAGTATGGAATATGAGAAAAAATATTGATAAAATTCTTAAAAATTTGATTGAAATGTAATTGAAGAAATGGATTTTATCACTACACATGCATGGGTAAACGCTGATAAACGTTTATTCATATAGTTTCAACAGGTAACCTGACACACCCAAGAAAAATGTTCATAAATGAAAGAGATACAGAAGTTTATCATTTTTAGGAGATATACAATATCTGGTACTTCTTCACCTAAGTGCAAGTAGTACACCGATACAAAGGGATCCGGCTCTCATCCAACAGACGTACATGTATTATAATTTCAATGGGAGTAGCAGGATCAAACATTCGACCCCTGGATTTTGAAGCCAACGTGTGATTGTATTAACACAAAACCACTGCGCCAGTTCTATATACTATGGAAGCCTTGGAGGGTCACTTTTGAGTTTCGACTTACGGATGTTTTACTTTTGACTTTCGACTTTTGACTTTTGATTTGTGACTTTTGATTTGTGACTTAAGTCTTATGACTTTTGGCTAACCCATTTTACACGTTTTTTAGAAGCTGAAAGCAGCAACTTTGGTTTCAGGTATGTTTTTTAAGCGTTTTAAATAATTTCATTGAGATTTGTCATGGAGGAGATGATGTGTTAAGGAGGGAATTAATGTTATTTGATATAATCCCATAGTGGTAATATATCAGACTTTAATTTTACAAGTGTGACTGTGTGTTTTGTGCAATCTGCTT
Source organism: Ruditapes philippinarum (assembly GCF_026571515.1). Classification (NCBI taxonomy): domain Eukaryota; kingdom Metazoa; phylum Mollusca; class Bivalvia; order Venerida; family Veneridae; genus Ruditapes; species Ruditapes philippinarum. The sequence continues at coordinate 291,991 of NW_026867297.1, read as the reverse complement.
TGTTCTAAATATGTTCATTATATTAGTGCTTACACATTTTTTGTCCTCATCACAAAATCTGTCCATGCGTAACAAACAAATAACTGTTTTACAAGTAGACAGGGAATACAAGTTTTACGTCTTAAAATGGCATGGTGCACAGTATTAAACATGTATCGCAATTCAGCATTTTATTTAGCTAACACAGAATCAGTATTTCTTTGAAGTACTTTGTTAACAATTTCATAATGAACAGCATGTGCTATGTTCATACACATAAGTACAAAGTTATAATTGTGATCGAGGCACATTTGCATTTAGCATCAATGTCTAATTTTGTTGTATATTTTAACAATTGAGAAAAAAACACTTAAGAACAAACATAGATATAGGACAAGTTAGAACAAAATATCCTACTATCATTTTAAATGTTGTTTTTTTTTTCGTACCTATCAATCTTTAAAAGACAGAGCTAGAAGATTTACCCATTTTATATACTATGAATGTATAAAGATTTAAATAAAAGATAAACTCTTATTTCAGACACAACTACTGGACAAAAGGTAACGAGGATGAAAACCTTGATGTTGATCTGTGTCTTCATCATTATACTGTTCGGCATTACCAAAGTAAGGCCACATGTGTCACAAATCACATTCGTCACAATTGTGAAGAATGAGATCACATTCGTCACAAATTTTGTGATGCATGTGATCCAATGTTTTAGACAATCACATTCGTCACGAGTTTAAAATCACAAATGTCACAAATTTGAGATAAATATTGTTTTCTTCAATGCTTTTCACTGAGTCACAAACGTCAGAAATTTTTAGGACTGAAATCAATTATTGGAACTAAAACTACAGACATTTTTATCCCCTCCCCCGCTGATGAAATCGGGAGTGATGGGACTGTTTTAGCGTGTTCGTCCGCCTGTCAGTCCAGATTTAGTTTCCGCACTATCCGGCCATTGATTAGTTATTATACACTGTATATGGAATCATTTCGTTTCCACGCTATTTTTCAGCAACTTCTGGATGGATATCGATGCTGCAACTTTGTAGGAACCTTCATTCACAAACCAGTTGCACATATAACCAGCATATCTCCATTTCTTTTTTAAAAACAGACTTATTGCCCCTTGTTGTTGTTGTTATTTATAAAACACTGTATATAGAACTATTGCTTTTCTGCGCTCTAGGAATTTCAACGAAATTTAGTTTAATATAAAGAGGAGATGCGCATCTCGAAAAATCTCGACGGGACACTAAAGGATTTGGTCCGACTTGAGGGTACGGTCGCTTATATGGGCTTTCCGGCGGCGACTTTAGATAAACACATAAACAAACAAACAAGATGTGCATATCATCATCATCATCATCATCATCATCAGTATTTCCCGTTTGGCCGTTTAATACAGAGTTATGATCCATAATTATTATCATTTATTGTTCATAGAAAAGCATTAATTCAACCCTATTCTTCAACAAATCTGCTGAATAATTTAAACAAAACTATGTGGGTACATCTAATACCAAGCGGAGATGTGTATATTGACGGCACTTACCCGAAGTTAAGACCCCTGGTTGCTTAATATTCAGTCAGATAACTTAAGTATTTCATGTCTTCAAATGTTAAATATATCTAATTTAATTGTGTGGGAACCTTCAATACAAAAAGGGCATGTGCATTATCGCCGTAGACCTTGAGTGATATGGGCCCTGATAATTTATGCTTTAACCGACTATTTCCCCGGAGTCTTTATTCGAAATGTATCCTGCAATTGTTTAATTTTCAATCAGTATATGATGCTGTCGGCGGTAAACATTAATTCAGCGAATTTGCTTGCAAGATATTTGAATGACCTCGTGTAATTATAGCTTCGCAAGACCAATCATATTCTACAAGAAATGTTAAGTTTTCTTTAAGTTTATTTATTCAACTTTCCTTCATGATTCTCATTTAACCCTTTCCTTTATAGATATTACTGGTAAAATAACTATATGAACCGCGCCATATTGAACCCTAGATGAGCCGTCAGTACTAAAGAACTCTGATATAATATAGAATAACGCATGTTTCTTTTTCGTGTTAAAATATCTGTAGAAACCCAAGGGATTAGTTGGTACCCGACCCAACGTATCCGAGGTTTCAGCAGTTGTTATGACACGGAACAATCATTCGTTAACGCTATTCTAGCATAAAGCATGCATAAATCTAACACAATCCATACACAATCAAGCAACATCACTGATTTTCCTCGGATTGCACGGGAACGTCAGCGTGTATGTGACCGTGACGTCATTTCCGTTTTAGTTAAGCAGCGTCCGGCCACAATGTATTGACGCGTGTGCCACGGAAAACGTATATCAAAAAGGTGTTTTAACAGCGCATGAGCGCTAGAATCTCCTTGTTAAAAGACCTTTTTGGTCCTGTTAAAACACCCCGAAATCATGGTTATAACGGCAGTTTTATGCTAGAATATAAAGTAATGAATAACAACATGGATTCCAAGAAGACTAAAAGCAAACTCACATTGCACAATACTAGCCGCAATTATAATACTGCTAATAAAGTTCACGAATTTTCATTGGTTTAGAGGCGGGATATATTTATAGGTATTTACAGAGGTCTGATGTGCCTTTATTCGATTTTGGCCCACTTAAAAGAGCCGAGGGCTAATACCGATCTTGTAGACCCATATCGCATTAAGGCACACCAGACCTGTTCTATAACCTTTTATTGCATTGTGCTCATTTATGTTTTGGTTTTCATTATAGAATTAAAAAAAATCGTTTGAAAACATTGTTCAGCGACAATGTATAATTTATTTTAAAAAGCGAGGGACTTTTGACGTTCGTCTAATGACGTTGACGTCATTTCCTCACAAATTTGTTTTTAATTATATTTTGGCGTTATTTAACTGTTGGAGATTGTTTTTCAAGTGTTTCTTCAATTTTGCTTTTTATCAAGATATATTTCAGTATAAACGTATTTTTTCTTATAAAATTGTCAATCTTTCCGCGTTTTTTTTAGCAACCCGAAGTGGGGAAATCGATATCGGCCCAACCGGAAGTCGGACCGATATCGATATTTGGCGACATCACGTCACCTGACCACAGTCATATTACATGGGGACAAAACTCATATACGTTTAAATTCACATTTTTTTTCTATTTATAGTGTTTTGCCGTTGGCGTATTTATAGGTTATTACACAGGTCTAGTGTGTCTGAATGCAATATTGGCCAAGAAGAGGTATTGGCCGAGGGCTTTAGCGGTCTCGTAGGCCAATATAGAGGATATTACATGAGTGTCTTTTCATATTGAATTTATTAAAACGAGTTTGTGGATTAATATAATAAATTGCGAGGCTCTGCCGAGCATTTTATTATTTATTCATATCACAGGTTAAATTTTGGAGCCGATAAACCGAAAATTGTTGTTGTTATTTTGCCTTATAAACGCGGTAAAATCAAGCGACGTCCGCTAACGTTAAATGACGTCGACGTCAAAACGATATTTATACTAGTTTTATTGCATTTGTTACTATAAATAGTAACAAAAATGCTAAGGAAGTGTGCTGATATTGCCCAAAGAGTGCCGATATAAGCATGCACTTGAGCAAGTGTGCCAGATATCGGCACACTTGCTAGTGTGCCAAAAATCCATTCATGACGTCACGTCCGGTTGACGTAAAACAAGTTTTACGTTGGAGCGCTCAAATATAAACTTATAGTTGACTTATCAGCATAACACGCAACAGGATAGATAAAAGATTAAATTTCTGCACATTTTATATATGATTTTATAGAAAATTTAATGAGCAGATATTTAAAATACAATGTTTGTGCTGGCGAACGGAAAATGTGAAGAAAATAGACACGATTTGTTAGAAACAGTTATGGAGATAAAACATTAAACTTTGTTTTAGAAGAATAACAATAATTGAGTGTCTACATATGCAAATAAAAAGGTTATTGATACAGGGCAAGTGTGCCTGAAGGAAGATATCGCACAACTTGGTCCGCATTGGCCCTCGGGCTAAAAGCCCCTCGGGCCAATACCTAACCAAGTGTGCCGATATCTTCCTTCAGGCACACTTGCCCTGTATAATAACCTCTAAGTAATATGGAAAATATGTAATGCGCTTTATTACACTCCCGCGACGTCAAACATGTGATAAATCGCATTTAGGCACACCAGACCTGTTCTATAACCTTTTTATTGCTAATTTATGTTTTGCTTTTCATTTTCAATATAGGGATAACGCATGTTTTTCGTGTTATAACATCCAAATACGAGACACATAATACCGAGTTTTCATGTGAATATCTTTAGATACTAGTTACAGAAAAAACTCAAACACAGAGGTTAATAATTGGAAAAATGGGTAATGTTATGGGTATTGGTATGTTAGCTAACATTTTTCATCCCGAACACATGTGTTAATATCTTTTGTGGTTGTACTAGTTACAAGAAAAACTAAACCGCAGAACAAGGGAAATAATTCAGTCAAAATGGAAGATTATGAATCTTGGTGTGTGACTTCAAGTCAATATATCTCTGTTGTTGTAGAGATAAAAGTTACACGCAAAAACTAAACACTGACTTTCTAAGTCGAAAAAGAGACACTATTCAGTCAAAATACATGACAGAGTTATGGAACTTGGGATGTGACCTTTCACGTTCACCTCATACACATATGTAGAAGTTTTTAAGTGAACAGGCTTCAGTTGTCCGGAGAAACAAGTGAAACGAAAATAAATCTGAACATTCCGTTTAGCTTATATTAACGACAATGAGTAGGTAAGCTTCTCCTTTTTCTTGGAAAAGTCGAACTAAAATACTTTTGTTTGAAACGGAACATCGTAAAAATAGAATGAATACTAAAACAGCTTCACTCGCTCCTATATATAGGTTTTTTCTGTCTTGGCTTACTAGTAGTTCTAAGCTTCCCGCGAACGTGATCAACCCAACACATTAAAACCAAGGTGCAGTATATGAAAAGACTGGAATATCATTAATAGATTTTGTTCAAGTAGAAAGCGGCCAACTTTTATTCCCTTCTTTATGGAGCTTCACGACACAACTCCCCGTCATTATGCCATACATTAAAGTGTCTCAAAATTAGCGTACTGCATCTATTTCGAAAATTTATATTTAACATGTTTGACATCAAAAATTAATAAAGTTCGATTTTCCACCTTTGCATACATGAGCTTCAATTTATCTTCCGGTTATAGTCATGTTTTTTACTAATTTTGTGTGAAAAGTGCGTAATATTTTAAATCGGCCATTTTTGTGAGGATCTAATTCTAACATTTATTAAGAAAATAAAACAAATAAAACTGGCATTTATTTTACTTCAGCAATATTTCAAAAGTAAATCATTATTGAGTCATGTCCAGCGAAAGTCAACAAAGTTTGGTTTTTGCGTGGCACGACACAATTATATGTTCTAGATAACTATAGAAAAACAAAAAAATATGTCCGTGATATCTTTCAATAAAGTTTCTTTCAATAAGCCATCATTCTTAATCAGACAAGTGTTTATTTGGCGAGGTCTTTGTAAGTTGTTGCTTTAACGGTAAAATATGTCGACGATTTCATACCAACCTATTCCAGATATTTTTAATCGCAACCACGCATTGAACCATCTTTTTGTTATTTATTATTCGTCGGATTTCCATTAAAAGTCCGCTTCCTCGACCAGCTTTTCGAGAGAGCAGACGAACACTTACTACATTAGGTACGCTCTCCAATACCGAAGGTCCTATGTGTAGTTGTGGTTTTTCTAAGCCAATGTCTTGAAATAGTCTACGAAAACGGCTGCCGGCATGCTCAAGAACATATCTAAACGAGGGATTCGCCAATAAACACATGCTGATTATTTTTTGCCTGTATGTGTAAAGGTAAATGAAAAAACAATGGAAAATTTTGTCGTCTCTTACGCATTTCTTGCCTTTGACTGAAAATCTGGTTTTTCAAAAACCTTAACATTTTCAGACAAATCATTGGAATTTGCGTCTGAAGTTTTCTTAGTCTTTCTATATTTTGACTTAACATTTGTAGCTTTTCTTCCCTTCTTCCTGGTATTTGTATTTTTTCTAGACTCTTCTCCGAAATGGACACCAGTGTCCCTTTCATTAGTTTCCGCTTTGTTTTTCTCGACATCACTTTCCACGTTGTTTTGGGGAAGATCCTCATCATCTACACTTTGGGCTCTGCGGTTCCATTCTCATCTGACTCAGTACCTGAACTTGTCTGAGAAATTAATTTAGTGACTTCTTCTCTGGGTACCGATATGCTTACATAATGCATGCCTGCATTTTTCAGGGAAATGTACATAATGTTAATAGTGGCAACACACAGTCGTACTTGCCATCATTAGAGATTTAAAGATGAAAACTCTGGTCCTCTTGCCGATGCCACGAAACATTGTAGAATTAAATTCTCGCATTAAAGCGACAAGCGTTAGATTGTCTCCATAGGTACCGTCACGTGTCATACCTTCAAGGTAATCATTGTACGTTTGTCCATAAACAAAGTTTTTCGTAAAAGTTTCTGTTTCTCTCTTAAGTGGCTGTAGCTTCTTCACGAAGAACATTTCCTGATCTATGTATACCTATCAAACTCAACTGATGAGAAATTGCGTTAAATTGGCAATTACCATCGGGCTTGGGGTCATGCAAAATCGACACATCAAGGTTCGAAGTACTCATTTGACTCAGATTATCCTCATGGGAAAGTGGTTGATAGTATTTTTTCTTTGTTGCTGACTTTTTGGCACTTGGGGAGATTTTTCACTTCTATGATAATGTTTTTTTTCTGTTTTTCCTTTTCAATTGTTACACTTGTTATGTTTTCGATTCCTACCCATGCTTGCTTGAAATCACGGAGCATCGGGCGCTTGTACATTATATGTAATAGCGTGTGCCATTCCTGTTTCTTTCATAACTATGCCCTGCAACACATGCCGTTTATATGGTACTCTCGATTTAGTGAATGGATATCGAATTAAAACTCTCTCGCCTTTCCGGTAGTTCTTGGGTTGTCCGGACTTCTTTTTCAAGTAGGCTTGTTCCTTTTTTAGAACATGTTTTTCATTTTTCTTCGAATTTTTACGAATGTTTGTCGGTCGACCTGCATGCGTACGCCCGTGGTAAGCCTCAAAAGGGGTAACATTTCCAGAATCCTTTTCACACTGTGTTTATCTCATGAGCAATGTTTAGATAGACTTCAACCCAGTTAAATCCTTGATTTTTGGTGCACGCAAACTCGATTCTACGTCTCAGAAGTCTATTTGAGCGTTCGCATTTGCCCTGCGACTGGGTAGTACGGACCGCCCATGAATCATTCTAATATTAAATTCTTGCATTAAGCTTCTCATTTGTTTGCCCTGAAATTTCCTTCCCATTTGTCACATTGAATTTCATTCGGCGCACCGTGCTCTAGTATGGACGTTTTAAGGACTTTTGCAATTTTCCGACGACTGTTTACTTTGTAGAGGTTGAGGCATTCAGTATACCGTGAAAAGACATCCACTATTTGAAGTATATATTACGTATTTATCACCCTTATATTCTACTGATCGTGTTTGACATACTAACGACATCAATTTGCCAGCGTTTTCCAGGTCTACTCGACCCAACAGTCTTTGAGATTGGTTTGTTTCTGAATCTTGGGTGTTGTCAGATGAAATAATTCGCTTTTTCTCTAAAATTGTTACAATGTTACGAACGGAAAACCCAGTATGTGTCTCTTTCATTTTGTTATATAATGTTCGAGGACCACAACCATGACTCTTTTTCATATAGGCGTTTAACTTCCGAGGTTAACTTTTCCGCTGGTATTATAATTTTTTTCGTGACAGCGTAATCGTCCTTCTGTATTCAATTGAAAAGTCTTTTTCTCTTCTTAGCAGATTAAGAGCTTGTTTTTTGCTTTTTTCCTTTGTTTGTTGTTTGTCCGGAACCTTGAAACCTCCATCCACTTGGATTTGATGATATCATACTTTTGCTGGGATAATCGGCCAAAGCAGGCTGTTTTTTCCTCTGAAAGAAAACAAAAGTTTGATGATAAAAATATTGATGTTCTACATATATCATACAATTAAAGACTGCTTATACGGAATCCGGTCAGTGCTAGTTTTACATTGTCAAGCGTCGACTTTCGATGTCGACGCATGACCTTAACACGATGATAGATCCAACACATGGAAATAGCGCGAAAATAAATTAGATGTTTCCTTGCAAATCTACTGTTTCGTGGCTTGTTTCTCAAGCCGCGATATGATCGACAGTTTCTACGGAAATCCTGGTCGTGTGCCATGAAAAATATCGCCCAGTCGCCCAGACAAAGGCGAGCGCGGCGACAATGCGATATGAGCAAAATGATCGTGATGAAGTATCGCATTGTCGATCGTCGAGTATCGCGTGTTGCCGCGATGTCTGTAATTGCGTTGTCGCGATGCGTTATCGCGATTGGTCGCGAGTAGTCGCATTCGATGGTGAATGCGACATTTTTAAATTGCACAACGAGGATTCCCGTAAAAAAACCATAATAAAGGAAGAAGATCCAACAAATACAATGTATACTATTATTAGTATACACAATTTGATTTTGTGCATGTTGAACACAGAAAAAAAACGCTGTAACAGTAGGCAATAGTTAAATATTGGTGTTTATATCTATGGGTTCGAGGTAGTTTGCCGGTCTAGGGAAAACATCCGGTCAATGTACATTATTAAACACGGTCGACGCCAACCAATCTAAAATTTAAATATCGCGCAGATTTGTCTTCCGATTCGTGGCATTATCAGCTTTCAACAACGATGCATAACAGTTTAAAATGTTGGCGGTGGTTATTAAATCCATATGTCGCGTTGGAAATCAAGCCCGGCACGGTGGACTTTTTCAAGGACATTTTGATTGTTAATTGCATCGCGGCGATTGTCATGTTGTTGTACTCTATTGTCGTGTTAAGTGTCCAGAGTCACCTTTCGAAAATAGAGTACGAATATGGCAGTAAGCCGACAGATAGATACCAAACTTAAATGGGTGGTTCAGGACTTATTAAAAAATGTACCGTTTTCCATTTTTGAACTGTGCATCACGTCGTATTTGATATCGTCGTGGTAATTGTATGCGATCGAATCTATCGTCGTGAAATGGCATGCTCAACTCTAAGTCGGACGCATAGCAAGTAAAATGGCGACTACCGGATTCCGTACTTTTAAGCGTGTTTTTACAATTATGAATTGTATACCTGACCAAAATAAGTTATTCACCGAGGCGCACTTATTCAGAGTATACATGATGCGTTAGCACCAAAATAATCCTTTGTGCCCGAGGAGGTATTAGCCCGAGTCAATAACTTATAGGTTATTTAGTGTATTGCGATATATGCAACGAGTTCTGATCGTGATATTGCGCACATCCTCCTTTAGGTATATATTGAAAACAAAGACTAAGTAACCTTTTCAGTGTATGCCTGTTATACTAAGCTTTAAAGAAAAATTTGAAAAAGAAAACGACGTTCATTTTACTTATAGATATACGCATAAACTACACGCTAATATTCTTCATTTTCTTTCAGCGACATTTATATTTGCGCCGACCGTGACATCTTTTTTGACAACGTTGAACGTTTGTTTTCCCATTACAACCGTAAAACAAAACATTTCCACGTCCGATCAATGGAACTTGGAGCGACCAATCTCTACAACAGAATTGTGTTCCTTAACCTCACTTTTCAAGTTTTCTGACCGCAAGTCAGAAGAACGACAATTCTGCATTAAGAGATTGCGTGTAGTACGTTAACGATTATTGTAAAAATATTATACCTTACATAAATTTGTTTCTTCTTTTACATATATAAACTAATGCGGGCCTTTAAAATTCCGATGGTTTTCAAAGTCTCCTAGCGGTCCACTATAAAAAATAGTGACCGAGTCACTAATTTTGTATAAGGCCCGCTGAGACATTAGTTGTTGTAGCCTTTATGCGATTTTCACCAGCAAAACAGGAAATTTTAACGCGCGCACCACCAAAACAAAAAAAATCATTTTTTTTTTCCTGATGATATTTAAATTGTTACTACTGAATATATAATCTTTTTTCTCCATAATTTAGGGATTATAAGATCAACAAAAATGTGCGGTATAATATATAAGAAATAGTACACACCACCTCGACCCTCCTGGCATAATAGTGACCGACCAGTCAGCCCAAACATTGATCGGGACCTCAGCCGTTCGGTTCCGATCAATGTTTTTGGCGTGACTGTCGGTCACTATAATGCCAGGAGGCCCTCGGTGGTGTGTACTATTTTCTTAATTATTACATAGGCCTCTTTGAAATTCAACATAGCGGTACGGACGTTGCTTACGACGTCCAATAAGCTTTGATATTGCGATATATGGGGGGGGGCCCCTACCCGGGGAGGAGGGAGTTTTCGGAGCGGAGCGCAATATCATACCTCGGGAAGAACGAGTGCATATATCGCAATACCAAAGCTAAATAACCTATTTTATTATATGCCTTTTTACTTAGACTTTTTAAAGTTCGACACAACTTGAAAGAAAATTATCGTTATTGATATTTTTTCTCGCACAAATAAACACTGCAATCTACAATATTCTTCATTTTTTGAAGCGCAGTTCATATTTGGCGCCGACGTGACAGTCAATCTTTGTTTTGACGACCGTTGGAACGTGTTCTTCCATTACAACCGTAAAGCCATAATGTTCCACATCCGATATTAACTTAGAGACGTGCATATTTGGAAAATATTGACCCGTAGCAACAACGCCCCGTAACGCTATGCGGAATTTCAAAAGGCATATAATAATTTTTATCAAATAAACGATATTTTTCTTTCAAATTTTTGTCTTACTTTAAAAGTCTAAGTATACAGACATATATTTACATTCACCCTATTACTTTTTCTATTGAAAATTTGACGTTCATTTCGTAATAAACTTCAAACTGTAAGGCGCCAAAAACGTCATTCCTGCTAGTGATGTTTTTGAACGACCGTTCCGCGTATAAGTCAGGGAGAAGCGTTCCATTTTTGACCGTTCGAACGCTGTTCTGTCTGTTGATCTTTTTAAGTCGGAAAGCTGCATTCAATGTTTTAATATTTAACAAACTGGTTATTTATGTCAAATAATTTATTTAATGAAACGGGACAGTAAATTAATGGAAATATAAGAAATGAAATTATTCTTTTTCTGAAATTTATGCGAATGAACAACAAAATGTGATCGGCAACTAACCAGAATCGCTAGCGGCGATTCATGTATTTTGCCATCCACATTTGTTGTTCATTTCGCATAAACTCCGAAAAAATCAACGTCATTTCTTTCAAATATAAAAAGCGTTATTTAGCTTGAACTTTCGATTATATGCACTCGTTCTTCACGCGGTATGATATGCGCTCAAAACTCGTGCATATATCGAAATACAAGCTAAATAACCTTAAATATTTACTTGTTAGCAAACGCACGCTAACGCTTATGGGGAGTTTCAAAGAGCGCATGCTATTTTATTGTATATCGAAAAAAAAATTCTTACTTGCTATACCTCGAGTGGAACATAGTTCAACTTTTGGTTATATTGGTCTAAGTGACCCTATTTGATGCACAAGGCTTAGTGTACCTGAAATAGAAAAAAATGAAAAACATATTTTTAAAAGGAGTTTCAATTTTTTGCAATTGCTAACAAATTCGGGCCATTAAATCCATCATCTATATATTGCAAAGCAGAAATGCACATTTAATAAACCCTAATGCTTTATTATAGCCAGGCCCTAGAAAAGCTCCGACGAACAAAACAGGCAGGCGCCGCAATATATAAAATTATATATTATGCAATAAAATAACATGTCCGGAGAAGTTAATAAAAACAACTGTTCAACTTTTCTCAGTGCTCGATTAGTATAATCTGTCAAGTTCCCAAAAGGGGCAATGATTCAATCAAAATGACCATAACGGAGTTTACGTGGTCTTCATTTTCATTCCGATACCACATGTGTGAAGTTTCAATTTTGAATATGTTCAGTGGTCAATAACAAGCAAAAAAAATAAACACTGCGCTCCTCTTACAACCGACCGCCGACATGGAAGCATATTACTATTTTAAAGCTCTTCTATTCGTAAGGAGCATCTAAAATGAAATATTAGAATGAATCAGTTATACGGAAGGTGCTATTTTAACTCTAAAAATTAAATAATTTAACAGTTACCTTTGAACTCCTTCAGCGATGACCCTGTTGAATGGCAAAGTGCCTGCTTCCAAATGAAACTTGAGGAAAGAGACATGTGGACATCAAAAATGCCGAAAGAGGACTTTTGGAATCTTCTTTAATGGTTGCCGGCCATAGTTACCAGTGACCTGAACTTAACATAAACTCAATACTCGCTATTTGCGCTCCGACCTACATTTGCAGACTTTGTTTTTTGGCGGCCGTGTCATGATTAAATGACATGACCGGCTCGCGGCGGATGCGCTTTTGATGGATTTTTTATCCTCTTTTGAAGTAGCCGACGGACCGCTAAGGCTTTAGAGTCCCGTTTTTTAGCGTTCCGGTTTTACAGGGCATGCGCACATCAACTACACATATGGCATTTACTACAATGAAGGAATATAGCGATCACAATATAAAGTATCTTTTCATTATTTTGTAGTTGATGTGGCGTATGCGCTTGTAAAACCGGGACACGAAGAACTGAATTAAAAAACAACAAAGAAACGTAAAATCGAATACGTAGAGCGAAAAAAAACCGCATATACGACAGCTTAAAAGGCTAAAACCACGACAGCCATTTTTATCTGCCGATCTGTCTGCTTTATTCTATGTGTGTTCGTTATCTTCGCTGCAAGATTAGAAAAACGAAAATGCGCAAGATAAGGAGACAAACTTTGATTTTGTCGTGCCTTCCGTCTTTTCCTGATCTCCTGGCGCAGGACAAGAAACATCAAAGATACGACAGATTTAGGCGGAAACGCACATTTTATCTCATTATTGTCGCATTTATTCTGACGCTATTTCATCTTCTTCGCTCAAGAATAGAAAAAAAAGAAGCGAAGATACGACAAACTGTGGATTTGTTCGTGTCTTCGGTTTTTCGTTTTTTTCTAATCTTCGCGGCGAAGAAACGAAACAAAAAGACACGGCGTAAAATCAAGGCAACAAAGTGTTTTATTGAAACCGTCGTGGACATTATAACACAATTTCGTAATCTTTGATTATGCGTCCTTTTCAATATTTTGAATTTGCCTAACAGATAATATTTACATTACATCTACAACTTACAATGCTTACCTACTTGATATGTTTAATAACGTTCACTGTTTACATACTTACAGTCGCGCAACAAAACATCTCTGTATTACACAACAACTTTTCAGCATTTAAACTACAAAATAATTATTTATCACGTTTGAAGTCGCGGGAGTGGAATAAAGCCATTACATATTTTTCCATATTACACTCAGTGATAATATCGTTTTGACCGTGCTCTTCATGTATTACTGAAGGAAAATAAAATATCTATTCTACTGTTAGCGTGACGTTGCTTAATTTTACCGCGCTTATTAAGGAAAGAAAATTAACGAAAGTTTTCGCTTTTTCGGCGGCAAAGATTTACCTGTGATAAAAGAATATTACATTCGTGTCTTTTAACATTGAATTTATTAAACTCGTTGAAAAATAATAAAATGCTCGGCAAGCCTCGCAATTTATTATTATTATCAAAAACTCGTTTAATGAATTCAATATGAAAAAAGACACTCATGTAATATCCGTATATTTATTTGGATGCGTAACTAATGAGAATACTGTTCTACTCAATGAAATATATTCATAATTATATCAGTTCACAGTGTGGTTATATTAGATTTGGGTAGAATAAGCCACGGCCCAACTCTGCGTACGTATTTATAATCTGGATTCCCTAAACATGCACTTAAAAATAACTGTTTAATTTCATTCTTTAAATGACATATTTCTCGATTCAAATGTCCGTAATTGATGTAAGACTTGTTGACAATTGAGGACCGCAAAAAGAAATAGAATAAATTGAAGGATTATTTTTGCTTGCAGCGTTCAACGTTTTTGCCGTCATATTTGTTTACGCGCGCGTAGTCTCCGCGCTTCAGTGTTAAAAACGGTCTTAAAAGCATTTTCAAAAGGCACATTAAAATAAAAAAAGAAAATGTGTATGCTTTTCGTGAAATATGAACTTATTATCTCACATCGAAGTGAGGAAAATGTTCATAATTTTCACTCGCGCTACGCGCTCGGTGATACATATTTCATTTTTTTTTTCTCACTTTCTCAGTGAAATATATTTATTATTTACTCAAAACAAAACAATAGCCTTCCTCTATAAAAATTCACTGAAACACCGTCGTTTTGAAACTATCATAATCATCAAAAGGCGAAAAAAAGCTAAGACGCGTTTCGAAACGATAAAGCGCCCGCCACAAAGACACGATCTGTTTAAACGAATTAACTATATTCATTATTTACTAGTGGAATAGATATGGAAAGTTCCATAAGAGCGTCTGCAAGCAATTGGCACAGACTTGCAAAATCGTCTCAGGAAAGAAGGCTTCCTAGATGTCAAAAATGTCATACTCTTTAATTGAACAAGATTCCATGAAAGTCTGCGGAAGTCAAAGTCTGTCAGACCAAAAGAAGGTCATTTGATGTCAAAAGGTCCTAATACTCTAAATTAGATACTCCTGAAAGTCAACGGGGTCTCAGCTACTTCCCAAACAATCATAATATGGTTCATTGGTGATAAATATGGTCATTAATTGTTACTGAAACTAAGATTAAGTCTGTGAGATTCCTTTAGACTGTCGCTGTTATGGTGGAAGAAATTTGAGGGTCACAGAGGTAAAAGATCACTTCCAGTTGAAGTCTGATACTATGCCGTGCATTGTCACCAAAATTTTTTGAAGGTTTCGAGAACGTAAGACGACTTGATAGCAATACCATTACGACAATGCGACAGTTCTATGAAGACAATACAATGCCGACGATACGATATTGCAACAAGTTAGTACGATGGCGATAATGCAATGGTGTGAAAAGATATTGGTATCGCCATGATGTCGACATCACAATATCGATTTATTGCATTGTCGCCCTTGTAACTATCGCACTGATATAACCACGAACTGGTCCTTATGATATTCCGATGTATCACATATTGAAAAATAAAACTTGTGACATTTGTGATTCGCCTGTTTAAAAATTCTCAATTTGCTTGTGACGTTTGTGATTGGCATTTTACCCGATTTTGGTGTCAATCACCTATTCGTCACAAAAGTCATTTGTGACGAATGTGATCACATTCGTCACAAATTCATAAAAACCTGTGACGAATGTGATTTGTGACACATGTGGCCTAACAAAGCTACCGTGCCAAGATACAAGTACAGTGAATAGAATTTTTAAACGCTTAAATTTAAAACGCGCGTAATGAAATATATACTCCATTTGAGTCTGTGTCTTGATGTTTATAAACAATGAGAAATACAAACAAATGGACAATGGCATAGGAAGTACCGCACAATGTGGCGTAGGTTAATGCTGGATTAAAACCAACAATTGTACCTCAAAGGGGGAAACGACGTCATGGAAATAATGAGAGCGCTTGATCCAGTTTTGATATTGAGATGCGGAAAGCTTATCGGCTTATTGCCGACGCGTATACTACGCCAAAGGACCAGTTTTATATGACATATGGACAGTTGAGACAAAATGTAAACCATAAATTGCTGTGAATAGGTATAGTATAAAAAAATAATATGGTTAGAGGTTTTTCGGACTCAAATAACGACCCACGCCTTATTGCAAGATACTTTTTGACACCTTTAATGAACCCAATACCAAGTCCCCCACCCAAATACTACGTTGTGATGTTGGTACGAAAACTTGCATTGCTTTACTATTGCAGGAATACTTCAGACACGATTTCTACAGACCCGATTTTGCTGGTACTCAAAGCGTAAGTAGTTGGAAATAAAGCACATCTAACCAACGCATTGAGAAGTGGTGGTGTACATTACGGACAAAATGAAATCCATGGTGGATTAATTTTTTTTCAAAAGACTTACCGCGATACATGTGCATTTAATGATCTGGACAGAGACAATGTTGTAGAACTTAAAATTTTGCTTTATGGACCTCATACAAACCGAGTTAGGCCGGATTGCACATGAAATAAGGCAACATACCTTTGTTATTTATGGTAAACCTGAAACACTGTTTTTTTGTACCAGGCCCTGTATGAAACTCACGACTTCGCCATGCAGTTAACTTGAGAGACGTATATATTTGCAAAGAACATGTATTCACGCCCAAAAAAAGACAATGTGAGGGAATTCGTAGAATTAGCACCCCTTCTGAAGCCAGATCTTACAGATGCCATTGGACGCCGTTTCAGCACTTACAACTGTGTACCGAGTTGAACGATTTAATTTTGAGAGTAGATTTAATATAAATACGCTTTGAAACGGCTCATTTTTATTTTTTTTGTGTTTATTGAATATATACTAGATTACTATTAGGTTAAGTTTCAAAAATAATGTTTTAAAGTCATAAAGACCATAGTCTACGATTTCACTTCATTTTATGGTTGTTTGAAGATATTGGTTTGTAAATATTGAGCAAATTAAATATATTGTAAATTTTATCATTTAAGTTATAACCACTCTAATTTGCACTATAAGGGATTGTAAAATTGACAACATTGTTAAGTGGTATACCTAAAGGACACATGTATGCAAAATTTAAGCAAATATTTTACTGTACGGATTTGGAGTTGTAGGCATTATTATGAGTCAGAACATATACATCAAAAAGGCTTTCTAAAAGAAATACATGTATTGAAAGTCTAAAAAATATCTTCTAATTTAACATGTTTTGCAAGTGTTGTTTGTTAAGATGCAAAAAAAATAACATTCTAGTAATTGAACTATGCATGTTTAAATGTATGACTTTTCTCGACACGATAGAAATATGCATGGAAATGTTTCTTCTACCCCACCCATTTGAACAATTTCTATCATATCATTCTAAATTTAGAAAATACTGAAATTACATTTGTCAAAGGGCTTGTATTTCAAAGTTTTGCTAAAATCTCTCTTTTTCTAGAAGTATATTGGATTCATTCTGAGAAATATGGAAGGCTTTTACCTGCTTGTTTGTAATATATAAAGCATTGAAAATGTTTATATGTCGTATTTGCTCTTATATTTAGCATTAATTAGGCAATGAATATCTGTAAAAAATGATGATAAAATAGAAAACGAGCATATTTTTCCATCTAGATCTAAATATAGTTAGAAAAATACAAAAAATACTGTTAAAAGAAAAAACGAAGAAAAAATGTTGGCTCCTAGGGTTTCAAACCCACAAATGACCTGTAATCTCAGTTTTTTTTCTTTATATTCAAGCCCTCTGTGTTACAAAACACAAGGAGTATCTGCCCCGGTCTTAAGGAATATAAGAAACCTCTCCTTCAAAGTGTGTCCTCGCACGTGCAGTATACCTGGTGGTAACTGGCAGGGACACTTCCAAACTAACCACGAAATGCCACAGGGGGAAAAGAAATATGCAGCCATACCGGGAATTTGAAACCCGCAACCCCCTTTACAGGGGCTAGATTCTTTCCCGAACCGAGAGTGCCACATCATCTACTGAATAGATTTCGTACCGGGACATTATAAGCAAGAGACATAGATAACTATGTCTCTTATATAAGTGGATATGTGTAATTTCCAAGTATGTGTAATTAGATTTAAACGTCTTATTCATTCGCAACAAATAGCAACCATACTTTATAGAATGTATTATGGTAACTATATGTAAAAGGAATATATATGATTGTTATTTTCAAAAATAATAGTTTGATCTTTGTTAATAAATTTTTCTCGTTTTTTATTAAATTTTGCCTTGTGACTATTCACTTATAATTTATCACTTTTTACTTATGACTTTTATCTTTTGACTTTTGACTTATAACTTTTGTCAATTTGCTGTTACTCTTTGCCTTGGTATAAACATTAGTTTAACTTGATTTAGATTAGTGCAAAATAAGCAAATTTTGTGATACAGTCACCAAACGCAAGGGAGCAACATCAAGCCGAGAGTGGTGTTGAAGTCATATAATGTTTACAAGTACATTTAGCCACTAGCCTCATTTTTCATTAGAATTATTGCATTCATATGATTTTATCATATGATAGTTTGATCTTTTTTACGTGAAAAATCAACATCAATTGTTTTTGTAAAATCATATGTATAGAAGGTTTAATTCGGAACATTCATTTTCATAAGTGCCGTCTGCCAGCATTAAAGTAATTAAAGTAAATAAACTGTTTATTGATAAATAAGAATTTTTTATTCAGATTAAACAGTTCTGAGCTATTTTACTAGATGTGTAGCTTTATTCTACCAATTTTTCATTAACATTTTACATCTTGAAATAGATTATTTAATTCTTTGTTGAATTTTAGTCACGGTTGACTGGTACGCTATTTTTCCGTGTTCACTATTAAAGAGGTGAACAAGCGTTAGGCATTATAATACATTAAATTAAAAGAAGATACTAAACGGAATATTATGTAGTAGTAGCTTTTTAAGGCTTTGTATATTTTGCTACGAGCAGCGGTGGAAAAAATGATATCTCGCAAAGACCGAAGGTCGAGTGAAGATATCAATTTTCCAATGTTGTAAGTAGAAAAATGCATATAAATATGGTCCTGAATGAATAAAAATACATTTTCCTCATTTTTACAATTTATTATTGTGTTATTGTAACTTTGTTATAACCCCCAAAATAAACTTGCAATTTACTATCAGAAATAAACAGTATTTAAATGTTACAGAGAATTTATTTATCTATGTAGAGATAATGTTCCATTTAAAATTATATGTAAAGAGGTTAAAATGAGTAGAAATTAGAAATAGAATATCAATCACTTTAGAAGTTAAAACTGTGTGGAACCAGCCAACTCCCTCAACAGACTACCTAAATATACTCTACCGAGAGACCACGTTTCCAAAGGTTTTTTTTTACCTCACGGTCTAGACCGTGACAGGTTGGCAGAGCTATCAATAATTTTTTGGAAAAAATGCGTTTAAACAGATAAAACAAACATTTCTAATTCTACAACCGTGCTTTATTTTGTTTTAACAAAAATTGTTGTCTTATAAGAAAACAAATGTATTAGATATGCAAAACAAAATGCATTTGAGGCTTCATTATATTTAATTTAAAAAAAAAAAACTTCAAGTATTTACGTCACAGAAGACATATATGCATGCAATATTTCTACAAAACAACACATTGTGATACGGTACTGATGAAAAAACTAAGAAAATCATGAGTGCTTTAACAAAAGCGTTTGAAAACATAAGATAAACTTAGGTAAATTAGCAACGTTAGAGTGTTTGTATTATTATTATTATTGAAGTCAAGATTTTTAAAAATCATTGTCAGAGCGTTATTTCTTCTTTTCTACATGTTTAAAAGAAAGAAAAAAACAAACACCCCGTCTCTCGCCAAAGATTTCCTAGTTAACTTTAAATAACGTCCAAATTTTTTTTCTTCGAAGTATGACCAATTTTATATGTAATGGAAATCCCATAGTCTTTCGTAATGAGCATACCCCCATCCCAACCCACGGCATGTCCATGTCAGAAAAGGAAATTTTTAACTTAGGAGAACGATTTTAATTTTATAATCAAAAGTTTTTGTTAACAATACAAATGCACTCTTTCTCGCGATATAATCTGCCAGTAAATTCAAGTTGATGCCTTCAATAGTTTTTGATTGATAATTATGAGCTTAACAAAAATCTAAGTATGAAAAAAAAAAAAAAAACAATAAAAAACAAGACTTTCTAAAATTTTATGATAGCTAAGAAGCATGTTTCTTACTTGCCTCGCCGAGCTATATGATCATGCAAGTTGATTTCGATACCTTTCATATAAGTTTTAATATTTTACAATGGGCAAATACTGAAAATTATGAAAAGCCAGAAATTGTGAATTCATGATTTTTTCACACTTTTCTTGTCTCACGATGACCTGTCTAGCGATACAAGTTTTTTATACCATATTGGAGATATGGACAATATAAAATAAACGTGGCGAGACGTGACATTGTGTGTTTCCATAAGCGTCCATAATAAATGGTGGGCGTTGTCGAGCGTCTGAAAACAAGTGTGAAAAGGTTAACCCTCGTATTCCGAAAATCTCTGAATATTTCCATAGACAATAACGAGGGAAAACCAAATCACCAGTGTTTGCACATTTTGCATTTGCTAAAACTGTACTACTTTCCACTCGGAAACGAACGCTGTGTTGCAATGAAACCTCTTAGTCTTCTAAACTGGCTCCGAAAACTTTTGACAAATATGTATTTCCTGATGCTCTTGCAACTGCTTTGTAGTTGAAACCATTCGACAGCAGTCCTTAATCCCTACAGGTAGCTTAACTAGAATTTAAATTGAAAAATTAAAAAGTATGTGTTATTTCAATTGAAATGAAATACCTATATATACAAAATGAAAATACAAAACATCCTTAATACATAACTGTATTCAAAAGTTTATATACAAATTACATGTACTTTGTACTTGGTAGGTGTCCTAAGTTATTGATATTGAACAAGTAAAATAAAAAATTTTTCCCCCAATAATTATTCAAAACTGGGTTAAGGGGACCGTATTTTCATAAACTTTCTGAAAAAACCCCCATTTTAAAAGTTTTAAAAAATGGGCATAAGTATTAAAAAATTTCCCCCAAGAAACTTTCAAACTTTAAAATTGTTTAATTTAAAAAAAGGCCTAAAAAAAAGTTTTTGGGGCAAAACCCAAATTTTTCATGAAACAAAAAAATTTCAAAAGTCAAAAAAAGAGGAAAATACTTTGAAAAAACAATGAAAATTCAGAAATTTAAATTATTAAGGGGTTTTAAAGTGGTGTGAATTTTTAAAAAGCTGTATGTTTTATCATTTTTTAAAATTTACCATGTTTCTTTGAAACTTTTTTAATTACAAATTTTTTTTTGTAAAAAAAAGGGCCCTAAATTTTTTGGCCCTCTATTAATTTTAAAAAGATGGACGAAGAAGAACTAACGGGCTGGAAAACCGATTGAAACTGCCAGCAAACAAAAATGTGAGACTGATTTGGATTTTAAAACTGGAAAACCTACATAAAAAATAAAAGCCGTTTATTCAAGCTGTATTGTCTTTATGAGATTATATATCCCTTTTCCGGAAAATCAAAAATAAAACAATCGCATTACAAATTCAATTGCAATGCAACCAAAATATTTTTTTTTCTTAATCAATTAAAAAAGGAGTTTATAACCATATAGAAAACCCTTCCTTGCCATTATGTCCCACATCTTTTGTTTTTAAACATAAGTAACTCCCAAGAAAATTAGGCTTAAATGAACTTACCTCGTCTAATCGTTGTCTATTCTGCCGAGCATATTTTCCACTCTGGAAATAATGAAGGCAAGCAACGGGGGGACAGTAACAAAATCCATAAGTCAAAAATCAAAAGTTATAAATCAAAAGTCATAAATCAAAAGTCATAAATCAAAAGTCATAAGAAAATAGAAAAATAAATCTATAAGTCGAAACTCAAAAGTGACCCTCCAAGGCTTCCATAATATACCTTAACTCTACTACACATCACTAATCTTTAATTAAACACTTTTAAACTGGCATTTATGTGTAAAAAGAGGGCTTGGCTATCTTTATTAACATTTCTTTTATATAACAACGCTATCAATTTGATCTTTGTATAATACTTCATGCTCATCATTTTCACAGACAGACATCTTATTATACATATGTATATGATCTTTATGTTAAAACATCATTGATAAACATGTCACATATCTAGAACATATTACAAAAGTTTAATCATATGCATTTTAACATATAGTTACATATAATACCGTACGTACATGCATAACAATCAGGTTATATCATTTATAAATGAATTTCGAATAACAAATGCATATTTCATATATTTGCACAATTAAACAATATCGTTTTTATTTGAAGAAGTAAGCAAAACATTAAATTAAAACACAGATCGGTTAACATAATAAAAACGTTTGATATATTGCATTCTTATTTGAGAATAGCAATGACACGTACAAATAAAGTGGAATTCATCTTACAACATTAACAATACAATTCATGTATTTTGTTTCTTGGTAATTTTTTACGGGTAAACCTCCCTGTTTTTATTCTCAAAGGGTGCAATGAAATTCTAACTTAAACAAAATCATGACAATAAGTTCGTATTTTTTTTATTTTATTTTTTTTTGTGATGGTTAGTTGAATTTGTTCTGTATCACACAAACTCATTATTAAATTCATCAATGAAATTCAATACAGCCATACAGAAAACGTGATAGGTACGCCGATAATACGGAGTGTCATGCTAATATAATAGATCCAGCACTCAAATAATAAAAAACCCGGATATCCTTTGTCCCAGTTAAAAATGTACATGACTTTTAATGATATTGATCAAAGGAAAGGGAGGTAAGCAAATGTCATAATATCAGCGTAAGTTCAAGGACGTAGTTTTTTTTTTGACCATTAATCAGTGATGGCAACAAATCACGGAATAGCTGAAATAAACCTTGGTAAGTTATGTTTTATATGTTAGTCACATTTTTTTTTGTTACTGTAAAATGTTTTTGTACACTGTTTGATATGAGTCACTGTATTTTAAAGGATACTCTTATAAAATGAACAATACTGCGGGAGTGTAGCTGAATTTCCGCTCTCAATGCATGTTAAATAGGCCTCGTTCGAATTTGACACAAACAAACTGAATTACTAACGCTTGATAATACAATCATTAATTTTGATACTGTTTAAGTCGATTTTAAGAGGCACGTTCTCTAGTTCTTAGTATATATAACCCCCCCCCCCCCCACCCACCCCCTTATAGCAGTTTAAATATTGGTTCAGTAGATGATGTACATATATAATTTTGAATATTATCTGTATTCAAAAAGAAGTTAAATTATGCTACCACAAGTTACAATGCTAAAAAGTCTTAACTGTATAACTTTATAGCCCTAGTGATATTTTGAATAATTGTAACGGTAAATTGTTAGTTTGCATTGACATTCAGTAATATAAATTATTAATTTCAAGCGGAATTTAAAACTTTAAAAACTGATTTTTTTTCGATTTTATCATTACACTTGCACTAGCTTCCTGCGACTTTTTTTGCATGCACATTAGATTTTATGCTTTAGATATACATATTATTTTAATTGTTTAGAAATGTCAAACATGTGTTTGATAATGTATTTATAATGCATTTACAACATGTTACATGTTTAACAACCGACGAAAGTAAAAATATTTAATTGATTGAACATGCAAATATGCTTAAAATTGGTAAAATGTAATCAAAGGAGTACAGTTTTGTTTTCCATACAAAATACTAATAATATCAACATACCAATTGTTAACAGAAAAAAGAGGCAAAATATAGTTCCTTCTAATGGCAAAAAAATGTTTTTGAGAAATAAAAAAAAACATGTAATACTCACTGTAGTAGCAGTCCTAAGGCATAACATACCTAGATATAAATGTAAAAACTGTTATATAGAGTATTTAGGATATTATTGAATACATTACATTTCCCAAAAGCTCAACATGATATTTAAAAGAATTTTTCAAAACTATTTATCTATGTAATGACTTTCTTTTATTCTCTTATTTAAATTATTTTTATAGGCAATAATTTTGAAGATGAAGCTTTACAAACGTTCCTGCATGATGTAGAAAAAATGATTGTTGAAGAATCATTGGTGAAAGGTACATCCAGGGAAACACGTGTTACAAATTTCAGACAACCAGAAGAATTGAAGGTAACACAGTTTTGACTTCCATACAAAATATTAAAACCCCTTTAAAAATTTACATTTTTGCCCCAGAAAAGTTTTTTTTTCTAAAGTTTTGGTAGTGTTCAGAAAACATTGTTTAGTAGTTTTACTGGGTGTTTTTTAAAGTGGTTTAGAATTGAAATTTTAAATTATCCCTTTGAATCCAGAAAAAGTCCATTGATTGGGTTTTAAAAGGACGGGAAAAAAATAGATAAATTAAAAAAGCATTTAGGGGAAGTGTTTCAAAATCATTAACTTTTTAAATTTGGGCCCCCAGTTTTTGAGCCCGACCCCTTTTGGGCTGACCAGAAATCTTACTTTATTCTGCCCCAAAATTGTAACAGTTAACTTTACAGTTTACAAAAATTTGGGAAACTTTAATAAAAATTTAACCATTTTTATTTATTTCATAAAACTTCTTGTTATCAAAGTGTTTTGATTTAAAAATTGGGACGTGGGTTTTTTATTATGATTGTACGTGTCCTTATTTATGTTTCTAATTATTTATATTAAAAAAAAACTATTTCAAAACTAATTAAATATATGAACATGCATATATTTTAAATTAAATATATGAACATGCATATATTTTACTCTGTAGATATACTTTATTTCATTTAAAAGTAATATTACAAATAATTTGTATTTTGTTAATAATACCACGTGCACATAGTAAAAAAACTTCCTGTTCACAATTTTAAACACAATCCGTCGGTCACATTTCGTCATGAAACAAAAAATACATATACATGGCGTAAAATTGGGGAGAGGGACTGGGAAAATATTTGTAACCAACTTCTATATTTACTCTTTTTGACTTCATTTTCTTTTTTTATATTTCCAGGAGATCTTGAAGCTGTCCATTGAAAGATCTCCATGTAGTTATCAAGAACTACTAGAAATATGCAAAAAAGTAATTACTTATTCAGTCAAAACAGGTAATTATTATAATATCTTTTTTTATAGAAGGTAACACATAAAGATATACCATCAAATAAAAAAAACAAATGAGCCGTGTCCCGACAAAACGAACACAATGGGTTTGCGAGCAGCATGGATCCAGACCAGCCTGCGCATCCGCGCAGTCTGATCAGGATCCATGCTGTTCGCTATCAGTTTCTCTGTTTGCTTTCCAACCCTGTAACAAGAAGAGAAACTGATAGCGAACAGCATGGATCCTGATCAGACTGCGCGGATGGTCTGGATCCATGCTGGTCACAAACGCACTATGTTGGTTTTGTCATGACACGGCTCAAATAACATACTACTTAGCCTATTTATATATATACGTAATTTAAAAATACTTCTAAAAAGATGATGTTTCTTGTCCAGATTGACAGCTGGACAAGTGTATTTAAGATATAAAGGTAGTACGGGTTGACGGTGGCTGATTTGGTACGCTTTTGTGCGTTGCACGTTGTCGGACTTTCGTCTTGTCGTCGTGTCGCTAATGCTGTGTTCTCACCGCCGATCAGATCAACTCGATTAAGCACGATCAAGCGAACGGGTACCGGTCTAGCTCGGTCTGCATGTGTGATCGGGGGGTGGTCGGAGCGGTCAACCTTGTTCGGCATGGCTCGGGCTTCCTACCCGAAGTTTTTTGACATGTCAAAAAATTCGAGTAGCGATCAAGTAGATAAGCGGTCGAGAAGAGATCGTATAGTGATCGAGTAGAAGATCTAGTTGATCGAGAATAACGATCTAGTTTGGTCGGGTATACATCTCTTACCCGATCTGTACACGATCATCTCGACTTCTACTCGAGCATTATCCACGATCATTACGATCTGGTCGGGTTGAAATCTGGCAACGATCGAGCAGAGGTCCAGTTAGTCTAGTTGAGATCGTGTATGCTTTGCGTATAGGTCTGGGGGATCGAGAAGAAGTCGGGATGTTGGTCGGGTTTTCGTCGAGAAGAAGTCGTAAAACATCGTGTAGGGTCGACTTGATGTCGTGTAGGAGTCGAGAATGTGCATTTAATCCAGCTTGGTCGGGCTTCATCGGGGAATTAATGTGATCGGGACGGTCGAGTGAACTGATCGGCGGTGAGAACATAGCATAACGATGTACGCCAAACGGCGTGTTGTCGTGCGGCGTGTTGTCGCGATGTCACATTGTCGCTCGGTTCAAATCGAAGGATTGGCTTATACAGCCAAGCGACAGGGCGACATCGCGACAACGCTCAGCACGACAACGCGCCGTTTTGCGTGTTTCGCTAGAGACAGGACGAGAACGACAGCGCGACAAGACGAAAAGGCGATAACGATATAGGTTGCGTCGACAACGCAACGCGCAATGTACCAAATCAGCCACCATAGATATTATATGACTTCAGAATTCGATATAAACATTTGTATTTTATACAGGAACTTTCTCATAAACGTTTCGTGTTTCAGGTTTGATTATTCAGGTCATACTAATATTTATATAGGTGTATCCCATAACCTGCCAAATTTCTCAAATGGACTTTTCCAGCTTCAATTTTTTTGGATTGAGCATTTATTTTTCTTAAGTTTGGAGATATAATATGTTAGTTTTTATTTTACAGGCAACTCTAGGTTCTTTATATTTTTACAGTTAATCGTATGGTCTATATTTTTACAGGCAATTCTAGGTTCTTTATATTTTTACAGTTAACCATATGGTCTTTATATTTTTACAGGCAACTCTATGTTCTTTATATTTTTACAGGTAACCCTAGGTTCTTTATATTTTTACAGTTAACCATATGGTCTTTATATTTTTACAGGTAACCCAAGGTTCTTTACATTTTTACAGGTATCCCCAGGTTCTGTATATTTTTAGAGTTAACCTTAGGGTCTTTATATGTTTACAGGTAACCCTAGGTTCTTTATATTTTTACAGGTAACCCTAGCAACTTTATGTTTTTAAAGGTAAACCCAGGTCCTTTATATTTTTACAGGTAAACCGGCCAGTGTTCTTTATGTATTTACAGGTAACCTTAGGTTCTTTATATTTTTACAGGTTAACCCAGGTTCTGTATATTTTTACAGGTAACCCAGGGTTCTTAATGCATTTACAGGTAACTCTAGGTTCTTTATATTTTACAGGTAACCCAAGGTTCTTTATATTTTTACATGTAACCCTAGGTTCTTTATATTTTACAGGTAACCCTAGGCTTTTTATATTTTTACATGTAAACCCTGGTTCTTTATATTTTTACAGGTAAACCTAAGTTCTTTATATTTTTACAGGTAACTCTAGGCTTTTTATATTTTTACAGGTAAACCCAGGTTCTTTATATTTTTACAGGTAACCCCTAAGTTCTTTATATTTTAACAGGTAACTCTAGGTTCTTTATATTTTACAGGTAAACTCAGGTTGTTTATATTTTTACAGGTAACCCTAGGTTCTTTAACCAGTTGTATAGTGGTATGAACGTATTTGGTCTTGCTGGCTCATGGGTCACTGAATCTTTGAACACCAATATGTAGGTTATTTATGTACATTATTTCATTTTAATTTTCTGTGCTCTGATTGTTAAAGTTTGGATTATAAACTAATGATCGTTACGCGATCATACAAAAAAGGTTATGTTTGATCATATTTATGTACTGCGTCTCTTTACAAAAACATTTGCAGTGAATATTAACATTTTAAATGTAGAATTAATTAGTTTTGGGTTTCTGTTACTCTAAAAGTGTTCAAGACAATCGATTGCAATATATTCAGCTTTTTCGAACCATTTTCAAATCGATCAAATACATTGATTTTTAATACTGTAATGACATGCACCTTGGCTTGACAGGTAGTTACCACACTTTGTAAAAAGACAAGTTGTGTAAAAAGAAATACTTGTTGTTGTTTTTCTGGGGTTTTTTTTATAAAAAAATATTTTTTTTTTAAAAAATAACCGGCACAATTAAAACGAGATTTAAATATGTTGACAGGAATTAATTTTCATTAACGGGGGAAATGATACATAGAAAAATCAAACGAAATATTCGGCCCTGGCGCAAACAGGGATCGAAAACCTGTGGTAACGATTTGTAACTTCAATATAAGACATTTTTAGCTTATATGCCCCGGGGGTAAATACATGTTAGAAGGGTTTTAAATATATTGTAAATATAGATAATTTTTGATTAAAAAATAATAAATTTTTGGGTTTTTTTTTAAATTTTAATGTAACCGTCAAATTTTAATCCCTGAGGGGCACACCCAAAAAGGGGGGATGTGGGGTAAAGTTTAGGTAAATGCATTTAAAAATGTTTGTCTCCGCTCAAATTTTGGGGCCCGTCAGTATATTTTTATTACCGTAAAGCAAAGGATAAAGGCCACCCCTCAATGCGAGGTTATGTGGGAAGGGTTTTTTCCCTTTTAAATGCTCTTTGATAAACCCAGGTTTACATGGGGGAGGGGGGGGGGCTTCATGATTTTAAAATTACCCACTATTTTTTTCCGGGTTTTTTGGGCCAAACAAAATTTCAAAATTTTCTGGGCTTAAGTCCCTAACTGTTGAAACTGTTGACAATGCAACTGATTTGCTTTAATTGTAATTAAATTGTCACAACGGGCAAGGACGTTAGGTTCGCAGAAAAATGTTTCAGACGCGCTATATACGTACATGATTTTATTTCGATTTCTAAATCAATTCAGTTGAGATAGTATAAGGTTATTTGTGAATTTTAAGACATACATACGAAACGTCCCCTGTGTTTGTATTGATTGACAACTTTATCATTGAGAAGATGTGTAATAAAGTCGGATTTGAGGCCGGCGATGGTCTCTTCTGTCCAGGTAATAACTACAAGCATTATGGTAACTTTTAGAAATATAACACTTAAAAACAGATGAAAACATTAAAGAACTATTACAAAACCACTTAGCAGATAACACAAAATAAGAAGAATGTGGAAAACTCACTTCCGGAGCCACTGTGGGCAGGGACTTATAATTTATTCATCTAGACTAAAGAAGCTGTCCAACTAGCTTACAGCAGGTCGGTTGTTCTACTCAGATGATCGCTCGTGCATAGAATAATGCAAAGGTTGCCGCATGAAGACTTACTTTTTAGTAAAGCTAGGACAATCGAAATATGACCTTGACCTGTCGGAATGACCTTGACGTAGGTGAAAAACATCTTATAATGACAAAAAACTACATGTATAAGGTTTATATTTATTGTTTTATTGTACATTACATGATCTGTGTCAGAACAGATTCATTTATTTCCTATATTAGTTTTGTATTTTTTATTTTACCTTATACCAAAGGTCTCAAAGTGAAAACCCAATTCGTTGATTCTTCGTTTTGCTATTATTCAGGCGGTGCTTTCTCGAACATCATGGCATTAAATATATCAAGGTACAAATGTTACCCTGAGGTGACGTCAGAGGGTGTATATGGAGCTAAACGTATGAAAATATATGTTTCTGCCGAGGTATTGTTATATAATATTTGAGCCGCGTCACGACAAAACCAACATGATGGGTTTGCGACCAGCATGGATCCAGACCAGCCTGCGCATCCGCGAAGTCTGATTATGATCCATGCTGTTCGCTTACAAACCCTATAGCAAGTAGAGAAACTGATAGCGAACAGCATGAATCCTGATCAGACTGCGCGGATGCGCAGGCTGGTCTGGATCCATGCTGGTCGCAAACCCATTATGTTGGTTTTGTCGTGACGCGGCTCATATTTATTTACTATCTGCAGAAAGTGTTTTAGTTAACCGTAACTTCGCTTTATATCTTAAATGGACTCGTCCATATTTTAATCTTGCCGAATGAAAAAAAAAATCAACATATGTACTGACTAAATGGTGAACGGGGAAGACCGCGATCAGTGGGTAGGTTCCATTTATCATGTCGTACCTTATAAAGCTGAAAAAATTAAGTTGTAATTCACTAGTTTTTATTGTTTTAGTGTTTATTTATTTAGAATTACGTATAGCGATTGAGTGTCTAATCTAAACTAGTCCGAACCAAAAAAAAATAGAAAAAAAGAAGTTCGATATAGAAAGGTTGCCGGACTCGGAAAGAAATGATAATGCCTAAAATATGATTCTAAAGTCAGAGAAAAGTGACCTATTACTGTCAGTTTTCAATAACATTCACAGGCATGATGCGGCAATCGGTCATTAATTGTTATTTTTGGTATATGTTAGTGATTATTAGTAAGCATTTACAAAATTAAATTTGGTCCCCGTTCGAGCAATTTGATGTTGAAAATGCTTAATATATATACACACAAACCAATTTAGTGTTTTAATTTTTTTTTTATAAAACTGTCGATTTTACTGACCAGTAATTACCCATTTCTCCGCAAGTGACCGACTACCTGATTTGGAAATTATCAGACTCTCTTGACAATTTAAGCCTTGCTTGAAAAAAAGTGAAAAAACTTTTAACTTAAAGTATAAAAAGCAACAGAAAATACAACCGATTCAAATATATGAATTTAAAAAACATTGAATCGGTTATGTCGAATTGTCGTATTTATCGTATTATCGTTATTACGTACTATGACTCTATATTTAGTACATCTTGTTTATTTACAGGGTCATTATTCCATTACTAAAGGTGCTATGTTTCTCGGCATTGGGTCAAAGAGTGTAGTGAAAGTAAAAACAGACGACAGGGGGGTAATGATCGCAGACGACCTGGAACGCCAGATTGTACGAGATAAGGAAAACGTTAGTATATTTATAAATAATTGAATGCGGAATTAAAAACATGGCCGTTTATTTATAGTTAATTCAGTGTTCCAATTTTCTTTAATTTATAGGACAGTGTGTTCGTTATTCGGAACCACTTAACCGTTTTGTTGATTGTGTGTTGTCATTTTCTTGGCGCCTTCTTTGCTCCTTTTACTTTTCATTTCGCTCTGATAGGACTGTGTGAGTCTGTTTCATACATGTGTATTCCGTTTTTGTATTCATTGTGCGAAGCAGAATGAATACAGAGTTATAAGTACAATCTCAAAAAAAGGTAGGCAGAGTGGATTTGCTGAACAGCATCCATCCGCTTATACGTCCGTGACATAAAGTAGTTCATGATTTGCACTTTAATCGCTTTAAGCATACGCTAAGCGATGACTTATCTGTCCCAATGTTGCAAAAAATTATGTTAAAGTTTTTTTCTACCCGAAAATCATGCACTTTATTCATGTTTGACATCTAAAAACATCGATAAAAATTTCCTGTATTTCTACGCTACAAATTATTTTAACGCATGCGCAGACTCACCATAATTTATCGAAGAGAACAACACGTAAGAGAAATTGCTCAGGAAAGAATCAACAACCATCGCACATATTGTAAGTAAATATATTTGAGTTATTGTTTTTTTCATTGATTATCACTTTATATATCTATTTATTACATAACTTGACGAGTATTTTACGGGAAATTTGAATAAACGGCCAAGTTCAAAAACACTTTGATTGACTCGGCCGCTCGTCATTTTGTCATTTACGTAATTTTCCCTATAATTCGAAATGAAAGTGTTAGAATGTTTCGATTTGAGACCAACTTATCACTGATTTTGATCATTGTCATGTTTTTTTGTTGTTTACTCGTGTGTCACGTAACTTGGTCATAACATAAACACAAACACGAGGTTGACCCACTTTTGAGAATTGGCCCATTGTTGACAAATAGCGTGAAAGGCGTTTGTTATTATCTATTTCATCACTTTCTTTTCGTTAGAAAATGTGGTTAATGAGCTGCTTTTTAGAGTTTTGTATTTGGTTGTGAAATATTAACAAATTTCATTATGTAAGGTTCGCGCCATAAACATGACTCATACCGGAAGTTCCTTTGTTTGTTTACGACCGGAAGTCGCTTATGTTCAAAAATTAAATAAGAATCAAAATTACATGAAGGATTTAAAGTTAGATTGATGTGGTAAGTGCTGTATAATATTTATTTCCAGGTTGACTGTAACCTTTTTGTCGTGGGTATTGTAGCGGATATTCCTTGTGACGTAAGTAAATCTATATACTGGTAACAATAATTTTTTATTATGAAAATTGCAGAGGCAGTCGGTGTGTGGTTTTGATACATAAAATGATCATGATATCTGCCACTTGCTTGATGCCTAAGTTTAAGTTCAATTTGTTTATCAACATGTATATTGTTGTATCTAAGCTAGGACAGTCGTCTGTGGTTTATATTAGTAGAGGTGATTCAGCCATCTTTGTTTTTTACTAACTGGGTCTTGCTAAAGTGAAAGTATGCCAAAATTCATACAAGTTTAGATTACCAATATCTACATCATACTGCTTTAAAATTGTTAACGATTACTTTAGTATACATTAAAGAGCCAGCTATGAAATACAAGGGAATCCAGGAACCAGTATTTAGCTTTTATTGAATAGACCCCTTTGTTCTTTTACATGTCTGGATTTCTGAGTACAGCTCTAGGTAGGTTGGAAACACTAAAACAGTGTCTATTCTAGGAATTGAAAAATAGGGGTGATTTTCCCCCCTCTATTTCAAAAAAGGGGGCGATTTTCAAAATCAAGGGGTGCCAATATAAAACTGCCAATGTTAAATCGTCTGCATTAAGTTTACACTGAGGCGTTCAACCGATGAAATAATTAAAACGATAATATTTATTTAAGGCAGCAGAAGTTGTCCCCCCTTAATTTTTAAACGAAAACATATTATTACAGAACTGCCGCGATTGATTATAAAGGGATTGGCAATACAAATAATCGACCTATCTTTCACGTCTAGATCGTAGCCAAGCTAGGAATTGCCTCATTTTTCTTGATTATTTACTACACTAACATGGCGCCCAACTGTCAGAGCACACTAGTTCCGGTCGATACGGAACATTCCGTTAATTTCCGTCAACTCGCGTAACCAATACCATACGGTACTTAATTATTATAATTAGCTTACAGTTACCTCCCTTCGGTTTCGGTGTAAATGTAAACAAAACAACCAAATATAATGTGGGATGGAAGTTTTACGTTTTTTTTACCTTTTTTATAGATGCGCGATTTCTCATGCACATGAATTTTGAATTGTGCGTGATCTCTGAAATACTAGCGTGAATCGCGCAATCGCGCGTCCTAGAATAGACACTGCTAAAAGTGTCTCTAAACAATCCCAAGGGTGTAACCCTATATTAAATCCAGGATCTCGGGAGTGATAATCCTTCACTTCCTAGGGCAACTCTAAAAGAATCCAAATATAGAAGCTACTGCTGTGGTCAAAGTAGCAGAAAGTTAGAAATGTACAGAAGGGAGGTAACTCCTGTACCAGAAATTATTGATAAAATTAATATGGCAGATAATCATCGTATGCATTCGCCCTTTAAATATTTTTCTTATTTAAACAAGTAAAATGGTTTTGGATGGTTTTGAAAATGAAATCTCTAAATTGATATTTTCAGGGAAATAAAAGATTATTTACTTAAATATTCACTTGGAAAGGCTGGTACATGTAGCTAGAAAAAGTACAGTATAAGATTAAAGAAAGACTAGAAGATTATTACAAACAACAGGTACTTATATAATATTTAATGTATATTTTACAAACCAAACTGTTTTCCAAAAAAAATGAATGAAAACATGCATTTTTTACCAGTGTCACCACGGGTCAGATTAACAGACCCATTCCCAGTGGCAAATAATGCCAAATATGCTTTTTTTCTTTTCCAAGTTTAGAAAAAATCATAAGTCAAAATTCCGTTATCAAAGGTGACAATTTTTCTTCGTTCCATTTCAATCCAATATGGTACCAGACAGATGATGTTCAAAAACACATTCCATTGTCAATTTTTTATGTATTTTTTTTATGCTTTGAATGATATACAATTTGTTTTGGATTAACAACTTTGTACATGGTACTAAATATTTTTCCCATCAAGATGCAAAATTTCTTAACCCGATTTACTTCATGAGCATTTTGTGAAATGGCTGTTTTCCACTAAGGAAAAGTTCTTCAACCGTTACAAGTTCAAAAAAATGCTATAATATAATAATCACTATAAAAGCTGCTTCAACCAGCTAATCAACTTGGCACAAATGTTGACTGGAACACATTGGCCTTTCGCTGCTAGCCACTTATCTCTCTAGGCTTAAACTTTTGTCATGGCAGAGGGGACATGCATCGAAAATAGCCCTACGAATAACACTACTTGCCTGAGGATATATATTTCAGTGCCGAAATATTGATTTTCAAAAAGATGACATATTCTTCGGTTTCAGGACTTGAGATTAAAGTCAAATGCACTGCTTAGCGAGCGTGCTAAAACGTAAGCGGTCAAAGTTTGGAAGTTATGGATCAATCTGGGTAAATCCATATTACAGAGCATACAAAGTACTTCAATGATCGATATCCATCAAAGATTTCTTGGCTCCATCATGCTTAGTTAATGGTTTTTGCACACAGGTCAGTAAGACCCGGTGTAAGCACAATAATACTGTCTGCATCGTATATGTGTCAGAAAAAATATCACAAAAAAGGAATTTAGTATTACTATGAGTATTTATTAAAGAAATTGTATTTCAAATATATTTAAATAGTATTATTGAAAGTCATTTTGTATGGACAGACACACAAATCTAGTGTGCTCTGCATTATAAATGTAAGAAGAGACAAATAAGATAAGCATTTTTTGCAATATTGCACTTCATATAATTTTATTGCTTTTTTTTAAGGTGGACACTGTAGTCACTGTCAAGCGAATGAAGATAAGCACCTCACACTCGGATGGGAATCTACCAAGTTTCCAGATGTAAGTGATCATAAACTGTATACGGCACCATATAATCAAGCACTATTGAGACTAGGCTAGATGTATTTATTATGAGGGCTAGTCCTGAATTGTGAATCTGCCAGTCAGATGAGTCAAGGCGCCAGTAATGAAACATTTGGTGTTGAAGGAAAAATGTATAAATAACGTACGGATTTTCCGCTTAACCAATCATCTTAACTTTATAACCTTATAATTGTCATGTGCGGTAATGCACTCGAAATGGTTTTACTTTACTGGAACAGAGCTGTCAATTATTAATGGTAACTTTATTAGCTTGTTAGTGTTATCGTCGGACAGTTGTGAGTAAAAACATCATAGTTGTGACTGTATAGCAAGTTGCCCTTAAAGAAAGTATGTCGAAATCTTAACAGTTATTCGTTTGATTTTGTAGAAATTGACTAGAATTCACCTTTGTTAACATGCATCGCTTGGACGTCGAAAACGACATGCAATGACATTTCAGTGAAATTTGGAAACTTGCTTCGTATTTTGGAGCATTTTGTAGGATTTCGATGAAGTAAAAAAAGTGTTTATGATAGGATACATTATTCCTAGAGACAACCATAAAGATAAAATAGTGATCTGGTGTATTTTATACCGAACAGTTCTTGTTTTGTTTTGCATGATATTTTTCTCTCGTTAGGGACCTTTATTCTTTATATATATAGTATTATGAGCATATATCTGTGTAATGTGGTATATAGTGCCTGTGGTTTTAACATGTATCTTAGAGCTTGCCTGGTTAATGATAAGTAATAAACCTGAGAATTGGAAACTATGAGAATAAATTGTTCGTTATTAGTCCCTCTTCTCATTTTGACATTAAGAGGGGAACTAAAGGCTGACATCATTTCTGTATGTCAATGAAAGCTGAAAGACTGAATTTTGCTATAGCAGAATTAAATGGTACAACAAATAGAATAAGGTTCATCATACTGGTATCTGATATAGAGAACTATACAGAAATTTAGCATGTTATTTTATAGTTCGTATTTATGCTCCTATGATTCTGGATAAATATCTGTGTTCATTCCTATACAGACTTGTACTTTTGGGGAAAAAGGTTGCTCATATGGGAGGAAAATATGTTTTAATGGTGTTTTGAGATTTTAGTTGATAAAGGAAAAAAAACATAGTCTGTACTTTAGGAAAGACATTTGTCCTTTCACACTCTTGTCCGAAATATGAATATAACTAGATATGTATTGAAGGGATTTTTATGTAAACTTCACAAAGTGATAGAGACTTTTAAGAGGAAAGTGCAATGTTCAAAGAACATAACTCTACCCTGCTTCATGTTTTAATTATATTCCTTAAGTTAAAAATGCTTATTCCAAACTATCACTGAATCTACATCACTTGAAAGACTCGAAATTTTCCAATGTGTCAAAGGCAACCATAAACTCCATTCCTTAGTTTTTAGCTCACCTGTCACAAACGTCGACAGGTCAAGCTTTTTTCAATACCCACCATTTCATACCGTGATGTCCCTTTTTCGTCTTAAGCATGGCCGTAAACTTTTACTTTAAATGACATCTGCTCATAATAAACCACTACGCTAATTTCATTCCAAAAGTCTTCACAAGAGTGTTCCTTGTTGGCTGTCACCCTTTAAAATTGTGGCATAAGAATTTAATTTGCATGCAGAATTAGCTCTGGTTGCAATGAGGGAACCTGAAAGAAAAAAACTTTAAATATTCGATCTTTAAAAAAACCCTAAGAGCTAGAGCTTCATATATTTGGCTGAGAAGACATCCGTAGTGAGTGTTCTACCATAGTTTTTCATAAATAAAACGAGCCCTGGGGTCCAAAATTGGCCCGCCCCAGGGGTCTTTGTTTTTCCCTATGTGCATATAGTAAAAAAACTTTATAAAATCTCC
The DNA here is from genome assembly GCF_026571515.1 of Ruditapes philippinarum. Classification (NCBI taxonomy): domain Eukaryota; kingdom Metazoa; phylum Mollusca; class Bivalvia; order Venerida; family Veneridae; genus Ruditapes; species Ruditapes philippinarum. Next base: position 255,435 of record NW_026867297.1, on the reverse strand, counting down.
ATTTAAAGTTAACCCAAAGAGCTAGAGCTTAAGATAAGATATAGGTAAGCATGAAACATCATCTAAGTGAGTTGTTTACCAAGTTTGTTCAAATAAAAGGCCCGGGGTCAAAATTGGTCCTGCCCCCAGGGGTCATTAATTTTCTTTAAATGCATATTAGTAACAACTTTAAAAAAATCTTCTTTTAAGAAACTAAAAGAGCTAGAGTTAAGATATTTAGCATGAAAATATCTTCTAGTGAGTGTTTACAAAGATTGTTAAAATAAAAGCCCTGGGGTCAAAATTGGTCCTGCCCCAGGGGGTCATTAATTTTCTTTTAAATGCAAATAGTAAAAACTTAAAAAATCATTCTTTTAAAGAACCCAAAGAGCTAGAGCTAAGATATTTAGCATGAACATCTTCTAATGAGTGTCTACCAAGTTTGTTCAAATAAAAGCCCGGGGTCAAAAATTGGCCCTGCCCCAGGGATCATTGATTTTCCCTATATGCATATAGTAAAAACTTCAAAAATCTTTTTTAAAGAACCCAAAAAGCTAGAGTTTTTATTATAAGTTGAAACATCTTCTTAGTGAGTGTCTACAAAGTTTGTTCAAATAAAAGCCCTGGGTCAAAACTGGCCCTGCTTCCAGGGTTGTCATTGTTTTTAAACAGTATATGTTAGTAAAAACTTAAAAAAATCTTCTTTAAAAAAACCCAAAAATAAACTAGAGCTTTGATGTTTAGCATGAATCATCTTCTTATGGATGTCTTCCAAGTTTGTTCAAATAAAAGCCCTTGGGTTAAAACTGGCCTGCAGGGTGGGGGGTGCTTTTTATGAATGGAATCAAAGAGAGATGAAGTCTAAAAATGTGATACTGTCAATGTGACTAACCTTGAAGTAAACAGATGACACAGTGTTTTTTCAAATGTCATGGGCATATAATGAAGAGGTACATGATTATTTGTATACAGCTTTATTCCTTTAATAAATACTTTCTAAATGTTTGACATGTTTAAAGGAGCCAACACAGGAGCTCAAGGTTTTATTATAAATCTGTAAGTCTTGGCAACTTAGAGCCAATTGTATATTAATTATTTCATATTATCTTTATTTATCATTAATGCAATCTGTTTGTTAATTAGGAACAAAAGTCGATAGCAAAATACATTTTAGCCGTGTCATGACGAAACCAAGCATAATGGGCATCCGCCCAGTCTGATCAGCTATCCATACTGTTCGCTATCAGTTTCTCTACTAGTAATAAGGTTTGTAAGAGCGAACAAGCATGGATCCTGAATCAGACTAACCTGGTCTGGATCCATGCTGGTCGCAAACCCATTATGTTTTGTATTTTTTGTCTATGACCACGGCTCATTTGTGACATGTAATTCACTTAAATTGTAATTTTATTTTGTATATATATATTTCATCTTCAAAACAATTAAAGTAATGATTATAATAGCATTGATTTCATATTGTTTGTCTTAATAATTAGCTTTGTTTTTTAGAATAATAACTACGTTGAGTTAGATTTTAACTTGTTGGTTTATCTTGTTTAAAATATTTGTTTAAACCGATTAGAACACCAAGTATTCATCTGATATATAAAATGGAAACGACAGCTATTGCTTGTTTTAAAGTGATATGCTTAATGAATATTCAGCAATAAGTTTTAATTTACTTGTAATTATAATAACCATGTCTACGAATGACTCATGGGTAAACAAGATAAGCCTGTCATAAAAGCTATGTAAAGTTTTGTTTAATTTAAGAAATTCTAATTTATGTTTGCTGTTAAATCAATGCGTATGATAACAATTTTATTCCTGTTTTCTGTTATATACGCCACACGTTTTAAGTAATTCTAAATGCTTATATTGAAATGGTCAAAAACACATGGCAGATACTGTGAGAGTAACATATTATAGTACTCAATAAATAATAAAAGAATCAGTTGATAAAAAACAAGGCCTGAATGAAAACCAAAGGCCTGATGACATTTTACTAAAAATACCATTTCATTAATAATTTTATCGATAACATTTTCTAAACGTTCTTGTATTATATATTTACTTGTTTCAGTTCTATTTAAAAAAAAAAACACTAATTTTATAAAAAAAAAAAGAAACTCTTCTAGGAAGGGATATTTAAGATTTCGCAAGAATTAATGTAAGCACATATTTTGTGGTACATATTACATGTATTCATACTAATGTGAATTTATATTTTTTTTACCCAAGGTGTTTAGAAATTTAGTCATTTTTATGTGGACCAGACCTCTTAAATGATATGAAAAGTTTCATTTGATGCACGGTAAAATTATTGTTTACAAAGCATATATTCAAGATTGGTTGTAATATGTAAGCATTATTAGTGGTATTATGCCTATCCAATGTTACTTGAGAACATTCAAAATATTATTTTTCATCAAATTCTTTTTCAAAGGCTAGGGTTGGATAACAATTAAGTGGGAAAAAAGTTTTACAATGCTTCATACTTAATAAATTTTCTTCACTTTCACTCAATATATTTGTTATTATTCATCCTTAGTCATTTCATTATACAATCTTTTAATGACATATATACAGGTAATGCAACTATTATTGCAAGGGAATAAGCATAATACCTCTAACATCGCATTTGTACTTTATTTTGTATAATCATTTCATCTTCAAAACAATTAAAGTAATGATTATAATAGCATTGATTTTCATATTTGTTTGTCTTAATAATTAGCTTTGTTTAAAATATAACGGTGTAGTTTTTATTGTTGGTTTATCTTGTTTAAGATTTGTTTAAACCGATTACCAATCAGTCTATATAATAATTGGAAAGACAGAATATTGCTGTGTTTTAGAGTGATATGCTTAATGAATATTCAGCAATAAGTATTTACTGTATAATTACCACTCTGACCTAGGGTAAAACAAGATAAAGCTGTCATAAAGATGTAAATTTTTGTTTAATTTAAGAATTCTATTTATTTAATGTTGCTGTTAAAATGCGTATGATACAATTTTATTCCTGTTTTCTGTATATACACACAGTTTTTAAGTAATTACTGCTTTGAAATGTCAAAAACTGCAGATACTTTTGTAAATAAGTCAAATAATAAAAAGAATCAGTTGATAAAAAACAAGGCCTGATGAAAAACCAAAGGCCTGATGACATTTTCTAAAACCATTTCATTAATAATTTTATCGATAACATTTTTTTTAAAGTGTTGTATATATATTTATTTGTTTCAAGTTCTTAAGTTTAGTTCTCTTACATAGTTTATTGTTCAAATCAAAGGTTAGTGTTATCTTGAATGGATATACATTGATGTATGTAATTTGAACCTACAAGCCACAAGGCAGGCTGTTAAACAACTATTTTGCTCTGACATCTTTACCGACAGACTTCCAGGGTTTGACACTGAGATGTTTGTTCCAGCTGAGGCGCAATTAGCTAAAATAGTTTTCAATTATACTCAATACAGTTCCGTCAGACTAGTACAACACCAACGTAATATAGCTTACCATACTGTACGTTTCAAGTAGTACATTGGTATTTAACTCATCTTGTTTGAATAGAACTCTTTTTTTATTTATTATATTATAGGAATCTACCCCCCCCCCCACTCCTGCAGAGCAACAGTTTTTTAGATACAAGTAATTTAGTTTTGTGACTTACAGGTGATAGCCCTAATGAGAGAGTGAAAATTAATTATTGAATCTTACTTTGACAAGAAACGATACTATTGTTCTAACGTGGTTTTTACTTTACAGGGAGCCGCTTTGCAAAGATTGTATTGTATTGTATTTTCAAAAAAAATATGTACAGCTTGCTCTTGTGGGTTATGGATATTGGAAAGTAGTAGTTCCAGACTTTTACAATGTTTAGCTCCCTTTGCAAACGTGACAGCCATTTGCCGAAAGGGGGTCATTATTTAATATGTATAAAAAAATATTGAAAAATTATAAAAAATAAGCAAAGCTAAGTTAACAGATCATATAAAGATGAAAACTGAAATTAATTTACAAATTTGAAGAAAATAATTGTTAAAGCACCAATTCCTAAAGAACTGTATTGGCTTTCATGAAAATATTAGAATTGTGAGAGATTTAAATCTAATCTTAAGTTTATAGTTACACGTGTTGTGTTCGGTATTACGTACGGTATTTCGTTGCTGTTTGGGTTTTAAGTCACAACGGTAAATCATATAGCGACTTTTCAGCTTTACTTGTGGAGGAACACCTCTTTTGCCCATTCTTGCATTATTTTAAGTACGAGCTGGCACAATTGAAATGACCCTGAGCAAAATGTCGACCAAGGGAAATTGAAAAGCATCTGTAACTGTTCATAATATTTACATACTACATGTATAAATACATAAATTTAAATTGTATTATGTAGAATGATGACTATCTTTATTTCAGTTTAAGATGTTTATTGTTTTCAATAGAACAACTTATTTTTGTTTTAGGGTGAGCAGCCTATATGTGTCGTGGCAACTTCTGGAACAACTGTGCTCGGATCATTTGATCCACTGGACGCTCTTGCAGACATTTGCGACAAACACGGCGTCTGGCTACATTGTGATGTATATTTATCTATCCTTTTATATTCTAAATATCAAAGTAATGCTAATTATTTATCTGTTCAGCATTTTTTTTCGGCATATATGATAATCATATATAAACAGAAGGGTTTATGTTACGAGTGTTCCTTGTCCGAGATATTAAAGGGAATACCACTTTGATAAATAAGTATCGTAGTGAGAAGAAGAATTTTTGTAAAACTCTTAAACTAAGACTGATAATCCTGTGAACGTATACCTTCTGAACTTTTACGTTTACTTCTAAACTATTACGTTTACTTCTGATATTGTCCATTTTACTTCTGAAATATTCCGTTTTTACTTCTGAACTTTTATGTTTCCTTTACTTCTGAATTTGTATGTTTTACTTACATTCGTATTCAATCCCTTTTTCAGGCATGTTGGGGCGGAAGTGCACTCTTGTCAGAAAAACATAAGCATCTATTAGATGGAATACACAGGTTATACAACCAATTCTTCCTTAAAGTTTATGTCAAATTGTCGGTAGTTGCATTTCGACAAACTTTCCAAATTCGGATTTCAAATCTTTTCAAATTTTGAAAGATATCTAGATATTTATTGAAATGATATATTTGTCAGTTTGTTTAAAATGTCATTGGAAAAGAGGATTAAATGCTCGTTATTTCTTAAATCAAAAAAGGTTAAAAGTCATAAGACGAGATCTTATATTGTGTGCTCTGGATTTTTGAAAGACAATCAATCGCATTCTTTATCCGTCTTTTTGTCCCCTACATGTGCCCAAGAACAACATTACCATATAAGTTGATGCCATTAAAGTAAATGCCGCAAAGTAATTAATTTTTGAAATACACAATTTTTTGTGTTTACAATGTAATAACAGAATCTTATACACAAGTATTTTTGGTGTTTGATTAAAAATAATACTATAACAGGTATATTTGTTCCCTAATGGCACTGTTCAGGGTAAAATATATTCGCAGCAGTTACTTCCCTTAGTCGGTACACCAACGAAGCGTGAAATTGTATCTCGCCAAGGAAAAGTACTTTTAGTACTTTGATTATATACACTTACATAATTTATTCTATAATTACAGGACTTCGTCTGTAAGTTGGAACATGCACAAGCTTACAGCAACGCCGATGCAATGCTCATTATTTCTTATAAAAGAAAAGGTATGAGTCGTTTAAATCATTGCATATAAATAATACACCCGTGGTTCATTTTCAAAAGGACTCAACAGATATTATTTGTTTTCGTGTTCTTATTAACGATATTTACTGTTTTGATGACGCTTTTATTTAAGATAGCCAGTACTTGCGATAACATTAGTTGTACTGTTCTATTACACCTTGCATGTTTTTGTAAGACATGTTAAGTTTAGATCCACAAAAGACTTGTAATAAACATTTAATTGTAACATTTCAAAAATGCAGTCAAGAAAACACATCTTTGTTTTGCTTCGTTTGACCTACTTTCCATGTTTTTCTTTCATCATAAAAGATTTGTTATACATTTTATTGCATCATTACGGTTATGTTTTCACTATTTTCTTTCCTGTAAAGAAGATTGTAACAGATTTAATGTTGAAAGTATGTAACAGATTTAATGTTAAATATCTTTGTATTATAGGGTTTGTTAGAAGAATGTAACAGATTTAATGTTGAATATCTTTTTCAACCAGACAAATGTTACGACACGTCATACGATATAGGTAAGGTCAGAACCAAGGACCTCCATGGCCGAGTGGTAAAGGTTTGCTGATTTTGTTTCCCTTACCCCCTTTACGTTACTGGCTTCTACCCCGACTGCGACTTTGTATTTTAACATATAAGGCAGCTATCCAGATAGTTTACGTAAAGTCGGTGGTTTTATACAAGTGCCCGCTTGCGAATGAAATAAACCATTGAAATCTAACACAAAAGCTGGAAAAGCACAATATATTTTTTACGCTTTGGTAATAACGTTCAAACAAATAGCCTAGAATATTAAGAAAAAAATAATTGTAATATTTTAACGACTCCATTATTAATCAAAGAGACATTGATAACAAGTCTTTAACACTCATATATTTTAGATAATTTGAAATACTTACAGGAAAGAGAAATTGTAAATTCTAACATGTATTGAAAAGTTTCTGGTCCAAGAATATGTACTAGTATATCTAATTTATATCTATTCTCTTATCTGGATGACGTCTGTATCTTAATCTAAAGTGGGGGTATTTATACTTATTAAGGTCATAAAACTGTGCAGTGTGGACGTAAGGCTGATTCCCTGAAATTATGGTTGATGTGGAAAGGTCTTGGAGACGCCGGAATGTCTGCTATTGTGGACAAAGCATTTGAAAATGCAAGGTGCATAATTATTCTTATACCTTTTGCACAATACTAAATTGCTTTTTAACTGCATATATAATAGGCAAAATTGCAATCTTAAAAATTGCCCAATACGGCAGGATTAAAACTTTTGCAGTTTTGGTTTGATTGACCTTGTGTATGGACAGTTGAGGTACATGCAAGCTACTGTCCATGTCCACTTACACCGACTTCAGAAAAGCTACAAAACATTTTAACATTAAAATTGTTTTTGATTTAGAAGTTAACTTTCAGAACAGCAGGAATGTTTTATGGCACACTTTCCAAGAACTATGGCGTATAGTTTACCTTTTTATCTCGGACATATCATTTATCATTATAACTTCCTTTTGATAAGAAATGACCTCTTCCGTTGATACTGCATGTTCTCTAAAACTATCCTTTTTAACCATTATCAAAATTTAGGTTACACACAGCATCTTTTTTCTGCGTGTAGACTTTTCTTAAAGGTTTGTATTGCGTTAAGTTAAACTTGTACGTTTACATTATATGAAAGAATTTTTCTGGAAACTGTTTATTTTAGAATATACATTCGGTATCTCATGCATATTTTTTAAAACCGCGATTTGATCAAAAGCAGCATCTAGGCAGACGATTAAATGTGAGCTTACATACGTTTTTGCTTCTACAAAATTCTTCATAAGTCGGTTAACTTTTTCTAAAAGAAAGTAGAAGAAATAGCTTTGACCTACATTTTGCATGATTTTCTGAATTATTCAAGGCAATTTGATAAGAACACTACATCGTATAATTATTTTCAGTGCAGAAAGGTTTGGTCTGAATCTAGGTCAAATATATCCTAAAAGCAAATGATATTAAACATGAATCTTTCTGCATGGCTTGGCATGGTGGCAATGGCTAAATACTTACAGGCTCGGCAGGTTAAGGGTTCGGTTAAGATTACGCCGAGTTCTGAAATAACAGTTGCTATTGTATATATTATAGCACTTACTTCCGATTGAATTTGCAACTTTGTCATCGCGCTGTCTTACGTTACAGTTCTTTGTTATTCAGTCAATTTATATTTTATCATTAAAATATATTCTGCAAGATGGGCTTGCAACACCGACTTTGAGGGTTTATTGGAATAAGTTGATAACAAGAGACATATTACAGAATGATTTAATTTCTTAATGCATATCCAGACGTTACATTGTTTTACAAAATTATAATATATATTTTATATCTTCATATATATAAGAAATAGGTTTCTGGGAGGAACATTATTTCTGTTGGCGCTTTCAATGTTGGATAGTAACGTATAATATTATTCATGTATATTTCATGTGATTCAAAAAAGAATTGTTGTGTAATAGCAGCTGTTTTTTTTATTATTATTTCACGATATCAGAAACAGCCTTAAAATAGACACTGTACTTAATTTCTTTGATTATTTCAGATATTTTACAAGCAAAATCAGAGACAGGGAAGGATTTCGACTTGTTCTTCCCGAGGTAGTCTTTTTCTGAATTTAAACACTATATAAACATTGTCCAACTGTCTTTCGAGAAGTTTTTATATCATGATGACGGTTAAGCTATGTAACACCGCACTATGGGATCAACCACACTTTGGGGTCCAACCCCAAAGTTATAAATTCATAAATATATTCGTACAATAGTTAAATTCATAACTTAGAATAATTATCGTCAGCATCGCTATCTAATTTTCATTCATTTTTTTTTCTGTTTTGCGTTTCACTGGGTAAAAGTGAATGACTATTAATAGTTTTGAAATGTTAAATATCATCTCCCATTTAACTTTTTTCCCCCTGATAAAATATTTGATTTTTTTAAAAAAGGAACCCTCATTTTTTATCTTTAATTTTAAATAGTTATTTTTTTACATCAGTTTCAGTTGACGAGTGTATGTTTTTGGTTCATCCCGAAATCTTTGAGAGGCCGCGAAGAGACAACCGAGTGGTGGGATGCGGTGTCCAAGGTCAGCTTGTTAAAACTTTGTATACCACATATTGAAAAGTTTTAAAAACTGTCTTTTTTCCATATATTTTCACGATTCGTTTGAAAGTCATCAATTTGTATTTATCACTTCATATCTATCATGTCCATATTTCTGTAGTTTTGTACAGAACTATAACAAGTTCTTTCTTACTTTTTATACTTGTAATATACTAAAGAGGAGATTCTTCTGTCATAAGTTCAAATAAGTTAGCAACAGCCATTATTTGTTACTACTTTTGACTTTTGTGAGTTATATTTAGAAATAGGATGAAAGGCAAAATGGCCGATACGACACTACGTCATACGGTAACTTCGTCTGCGTTTGCGACCTTTTCGGCAAAGCAGTGTCATATATGTGTGACGAAATCATGACCAAAACGTGTTTCCCTGGTGTTCAATGAAAACTTTATGTGGTACAAACATCATTTGTAGCAAGTTCTATTATCTTTATATGTAAATATTTTTTTTGTTTTTGTTTGGATTTACGGCGCACCAGCACAGTTTAGGTCATATGGCGCCGAAACAAGTTCATTTTGGCCAGCCAAGGGTGTTACAAACTTTTGGCCAAAACCACTTCACCTGCTGGAGCTAAAAGATACTACATAGACTCCAATAATACGGACCCATTAAGTCGCATCTTACGAATGGTGGCAGCAATTCTTATGCCTTAACCCGCAACTGCAACCCCTCAGCCACAAGGGGTTTCCTAATTTTGTATTTAGAATTCAGAAGATATGGTCATTTTGATAAATAAAAAATCCTATCCTGTTTCAGGTTGGTCCAAAGATTAAAGAGAAAATGCTATGTGAGGGAACTAAATGATAAACTCCTATCCCGTTTCAGGTTGGTCTAAAGATTAAAGAGAAAATTCTATGTGAGGGAACTAAATGATAAACTCCTATCCCGTTTCAGGTTGGTCCAAAGATTAAAGAGAAAATTCTATATGAGGGAACTAAATGATAAACTCCTATCCCGTTTCAGGTTGGTCCAAAGATTAAAGAGAAAATGCTATATGAGGGAACTATTTGATAATTGATAAACTCCTATCCTGTTTCAGGTTGGTCCAAAGATTAAAGAGAAAATGCTATATGAGGGAACTATTTGATAATTGATAAACTCCTATCCTGTTTCAGGTTGGTCCAAAGATTAAAGAGAAAATGCTATATGAGGGAACTATTTGATAATTAATAAACTCCTATCCTGTTTCAGGTTGGTCCAAAGATTAAAGAGAAAATGCTATATGAGGGAACTATTTGATAATTAATAAACTCCTATCCTGTTTCAGGTTGGTCCAAAGATTAAAGAGAAAATGCTATGTGAGGGGACTATGATGATGGGATATCAACCTCTTCAGTCGAAAGGCCTTGTTAACTTCTTTAGACTCGTTGTTGGAAATACCAAGTGCAACTTTTCTGACATGGACTTTGTTATTTCAGAAATAGAGCGATATGGCGCCGATTTATAAAATCAAGTTTTCACAAAACTAAAATTTGAAAATATTATATAATTTATATGGTTATAGGTGTTTTGTTATTTTTGAAATAACATATATATCGAGATCTACATATATATCTATTACGAAATAAAAAAAAGGATATTTGCAGCATTTTTTTTAATTCATAATTTTAAAATCCCCTATGGAAGTTACGTTTATTTTTGTTTGTTTGTCTTTATTCATCCAGCAGACTTCCAAGCCCTGTACTTTACACCAGTGTTTTTATAATTTTTCTCGGATTCTTCGGAATAAATTGTTCCAATAAGGCGGTGCTAGGGGGGCTGAGCTATTGAGATCTTGTTTCTGTGACCACCGTTGATTACAATCATTAGGAATTAATAGTCTGTCTCTTACGGAGAAAATTGTTAATTACTTGTTAGTTGTCCACGAAAGCCGTGCATGTGAACAAAGACCGAGATATGACTCAAATTGTTTTAAAAATCGGCTTAAAAATGTGAGTAATAAACAAACATCGAATCAAACTAAGTTATCTATCGGATTGTTGGCTGTAATTGAACTATGATCCAAGGTTACAATTGTTCCGTTACGAACCATTATAGGAAAGTGCATGAACAATATATTTCTAGAAAATTTACACAAATACATAAACCTAAAACAAACTAAAATTATATGGTTTCCAATAACGTTCCTTGTTATATCTCTGTCATAAGTTCTATGTCTTGAACTTGATAAACGTTCAATGTTTAGAATTCCCAGCCAATGGAATTTGCAATCATTTCTTCGGAATCTATATATTAGCATGGATTCTAATAATAGAACTTGTTTATGTAAGTACAGAATTTATCTTAAAAGTATGACAGGGGAAAGGTCAGTTTTATTTGTTCCTTTGTTTTGGTTTAGATTTTAATCACACCAAAATTGTAAAGGTCGTATGACACCCCTTTGAGTATTATTACACCGTCGGCCACCCCGAGTAGAACAACCAATATTCCCTAAGTTATAGCTGAATAATTGCAGTAGTAATCCAAAGTGTCAGAGAAGGCTCGAATCTAGAATCTACAGATGTGAGGGCATGTGATTTGAAGTCAGGAACATAAATATGACGTTAGGCTTATGATACCTTTGCAAGATGGATAACACTGGTGAAAAATTAAGATAAATCAACAAGAAATGCATTTTCAACAGTTTTATTATTGTCACAATTTTAGCGATTGACAAAATGAAGTGGCAATAAACATAATTCACATATGAAAAGCAGTTATAATGAATAACACTCATGGTAGTGGTGATTTATCACACGTTTGTATCACAGGTGCGCAAAAAAACAGGAAGTGACGTCATTCTGTCGGTATCATGGCAGACCGAGGTGGATTAAAATGACGTCACTTCCTTGAAATCATGGTGAATGGTAGATGCCTAATCACAACAAGTACGTCAATAAGTAGTATGATATCATTCCCTGATCATAAATGTGATGAAAAAAGGAATGTAGCTTTATGTTGCAGACGATCTCTGTTTTGAAAAAAAAGGTCATGAGTAAAAAATAAACGAATAAACACAATCCTCGACAAACAATCTCTTACACTCTAGTTACAGCGGATGTACACAGACTGTCTTCATTGGCTTCATACGAACACCTAAGTGCTTCAGGCGAAACATCTAAGCATTCAGTTGTTGCTTTTATTTAAAATCCTTGTTTAAACTTATTACTTCAGCCAACAAAGCGTCGAAAGCTTTTGGGTAGCTGTATTTAAATGTATATTATGAGTATATTATGAATTTGATGGGTGTTTTTCTTTTCTTTAGTTCTTTGAGTTAGCAAAGCAGACCGGGCCTAATGTCACACCGAACTTCTGATCCGCTCCTCCGCCGTCGCGGAAGTGTACATCAACGACCGGCAACAAAGCCGGTTTCCTTAGTTTCATGTAAATCTTGGACCATCCTGCGTTAGCGTTGCCATTCTGCAAAATGGTGGGAAAAACACAATTAGTTATGTTTCATATTCATTTGTTAATCTTACAATTTCTTTAATACATGATTAACCATTAAAATTAATGGAGTATTTTTTTACAATTATTGGGTACGAAGATCACAGTTTAACGAAATGCCGTCTAAAAATTTTACTTCCCAAAACATTCTTAAAAACAATTTACTAACATATGCTTTAGCTTTTATTTTGAAGTCATATACAGTAGGCATACACTATATCCATCTCAGAAGTATAAATCAAATGGTTATTAAGGTTAAAAACGAGAAGATATAGAGAGAGAATAATTTGCATACCATACATCCGTCTTCTGTTTCGCTGACAGAATATTTAAAGTTTCCTTTCCTCTTCCTTCGGCCTCCAGGATTTATAATATCATCATTAAATCCTCGTAGATTAACAGCTTTGTCGTAAAGTTGAGTACGGCTGTCGTAGTAGGCGACGGTGTTGGTACAGTTTATGTAGACCTCTTGGCGTACGAGATTACTCACACTTGCAAGACTGTTGATCTGGCTAGCCGTGGCATCATATCTAAACATGAAGTCATCCTGGTGTGCGAGAAAAGTAAGAATGAGAAAAGGGAAACAAAAAGTAGAGAATATGATCAAAGGGATAAAAATAGAGCATGGAAACAAAAAAAAAAGAACATGAAATATTTTTTAAGAAATGGAAAAAAGATTAGTCTAAAAAAATAATTTGACCATACAGTAAATTCCGCTTAAAACGATATTCAGGGACCGCCGAATTCATATCCTTCCGAAGATCGTTATATCCGAAAAGCAACCGATTTGAGACCTCGAAAACAGCATCGTTTTAAGCGGTATATCGTTATAAACGATATCGTTATAAGCGTATTTTACTGTACTTTACGCTGTTAGCTGCTAAATCGATGTATTTAGATATTCAAATCCCTTAACATTAAATTGAACAGTCAAAGCCGGACACACCAGAAGCACCATTTCAGCAGGATTACACTTTAAAAATTATCTTACTTCACTAAGAATTGTTTTACAGTCATGTCATACTGCAAACAGAATAAGCTGTATTATTTTAGACATAAATATAAGTTTTAAAGTCTTACAGGATGATCACCATTCAATGCTTCCTTCTGGATTTCTGTGAACCAGCGGTGGCGACTCAAAGGCTCTTTCACCCATTGGTTAAGAGCAAACTGGAAAACAATATGTATTTTGTGAATATAGATCTGACACTTTTATAAAACAAACAAAACGTGCAAGATTCTGTATTTAAAATATATATAAATAACAATTCTAAATATATATACATATTTACATGATAATGTCTTATTTAACTAAGATTTGTGTTTGTGAAAATTTAAAGAGAGGAATGTGTTATTATGTTACTCATGTTGTATTGTTAAAAGAATATGTACTTCATAAAATTATATTCTCTTGTTATAGAATATGGGTTTGCTAAATTTAATGTGCCGTTGTTATGAAAATATGTACTCATAATAAGATTCTGTACACATGTACTTTATACGATTATCTGCTATTGTTATAAGAATATGTACTTTACAAGATTCTGTGCCGTTCTTATAGGAGTATGTACTTTATAAGATTATGTAATGTTGTTATCAGAATTTATGCTGATAATATAAGAATTGATTCTCATGTTATAAGAACCTCTACTGATGATTGTTTCAAACAAGTTTGGATATCATAAAAAATGTCGGCTGGTGGCATAAAAATTCAATATGCGCTGCTCCTATAACATTTTGTGCTAACGTTAAAGAAAACTGTGTTGAATGTGCTGACGCCATAGAAAGTGTGTTGAATCATGACACAGCTTGACTTTGAATGCAACAAAATAAATATGGTTTCTAAGGTTACCTGTTTAGAAGGATAGATACAAGTCCAAGAAACAGATTTCTTGAAGTCGCATGACACCTGGTAGGCTTTGTTGTTGGAATAGGCATCCGGAATAATCCAGATTTTGTATGGTAAATCTGAGATAAACGAACAAAAATTGTACATAAAATCATATGTATCTGCTGTAGGATATCTCCAAAGTCTGTATACTAATTTATTTTGAGTACCATTTTTAATTTAGAGACAAACATATAGATCTATTTACGGTCAAATAATGTTGTGATTATTTTATAGGAGTATTGTAGAAAATATGGGGGAAAACCCCTTTATTTATAAAGCTGTACAGCAAATACACCTCAGAATAGAACCGGAAATCATGACATCAAGTACTTTTTTTTTGGCTTTCCAAACTTTGACCCTTTAGCCCTGCTAAGACCGAAAATGATTAAAACCTTTTCCAGACTAGTCTGCAAATAGCACAGATTTATATTTTGATTTTGAAATCCGTTACATAAATTCGGCAGTTGTAAGGGTTAATCATCATTATGAGGTGGCATATTCAGTAATGACAACGTGATACAAGTTGATGTAAACAGTTTTTCGACAAGTACCTCTCTTTTTAAGACCATCGACTAACTCTGTGTTGTGTTTTCTAAAGTCATCACAAGATGCTGCTGGTGCGTCTCTTTCGCCAGTTGGGGACTTCAACTTCTTTACAATCTTATCGACCTTGCTAAGAGTATCCAAAGCTTGTTTCTCCTGAAATTAAACAACCCAACAATAATCCATAGTTTTACTCCCATGTCATGCAACGCGTTTTTTATTGGCTGCTAGTTTTCATATTCTAGAATATTCAATAATCGCGTCATTTCATTGGCTCCAATGCACAAAAATGCAACGCATAATTTAATTGGCTAATAGAATGATATTCAAACATTAATTTTACGTAACGCTTAATTTGATGATTGAGATTAGCAACCGTTTATTTTTCAATAGCATTTAAAGGACTTTAAGACTCAAATTGTAATTAAAGTCATGATGCAACATACCTTCAATGACAGAAAGAAACAAACAAGTTAACAAAGAAAAAGGTCATAAACAAACCAGCACACAAAAGAAAGAAAGGAAGGAAGGAAGGAAGGAAGGAAGGAAGGAAGGAAGGAAGAAAGGAAGGAAGAAAGAAAGAAAGAAAGAAAGAAAGGAAAGAAAGAAAGAAATAAACTTACCTCCTCTGGGGCGTTGGCATCAGCCTAAAACAACAAAAGAAAACACCATTTAATCAAAGTACTGTGGGCACTTTTGCACTGTCAAAAAATGAATTACTTGCATGTTTAAATGGTACTATTTTATTCATTTATTTAACAGAACAGTTTTATAATAACAATCATGATTCTGTGTTACAAATGGTAATATAATCCGTAATTTAACTGATCATGTTGTTGATCAAATAAGTAATATAACTTAATTCTATATTTAGAACAGATACACTTGGTTTGGCTAAAGGCTTTACCTGGAACGGGTTTCCTTTGTAAGTGTTGGATCCGAACATTGCACCAAGGGCGTTAGCGTACATAGGTTGTCCTGGTGGTCCCTGCAATATTATAACTGGAGTATATTTACATTCATTTAAAAGTTTGGATTTGTGCCCAGATTGCTAACTTTTTTCAGTAGAAAGTTGGAATGTTTTTTAAATGCATGTTTAAGAATAAAAGCCGTTCAAATTCGAAACCAAACATTTTTTCTGTACTAGTATTTCATATGTTGAAAGAATTTGAAAATTTTGTAATACTAGGTATATGTAAGAATAGTTTAAATCAATTCTACCTACAGAGACCAAAATGTCATATGAAAAAATAGGAAAAAGCCTTGAACATAAGAAAGTGAATTTTAGGGGAAATGCTCGAAGTTAACTTACGGGAGGTCCTGGTTGACCCTCTGGGCCAGAGGGTCCGGAACGACCATCTTCTCCCTCGGGTCCGCGACGACCCTGAATACAAAAATATATACAAAATAACAATAACAGTATATTTGCAAAGATACATTAATATGCAAAGCTTACATATGGGAATATAACTAATGAAAAATAATAAAAGTTTGATTTTTTTCACAGGATTTATCTTGAAAAATTAAACTTCTTTACCAAGATAGATAATCAACATCTGACACTTAGAGCAAAAAATATATTAAAATATAACAAATAAATATATTGATAAGTTTAAATTGAATTTTATTATCGTCCATAAAGAATAAGATATTCACCATAAATTAGTGTGATATAAAAATCATAACATTTTATTATTTGTACGCGTCTTCGTATGTATTTTGTAAGCAAACAACTTAAGACAAAGGAAACAATTCTGAAAATTGCTTTAAAAAAACAAGAAGCTTTGTTAAAAAAAATATTCTGATTTTAACATTATTTTTTGTCTTTTTTTTTGATAATGTATGTTTGATTTAAAGTAGATATATTTACAGGCGGTCCTGGAGGTCCGGGTAATCCTGGTTGTCCGTCTAGACCGATTGATCCTCTAGGTCCTTCTGCACCCTGAACATTGATATGATTTCATTTTACATCTAATCAGCACAAAAAACAACAACAACAACAACAATAAAAACAAAACAAAACAAAAAACTTATAAAAATATTTAATATGATTAAAATCAGCTAATGATATGCAAGAACTAATTTAAGTAGATCTGAACTTCAGTCAGATAGTAATGATTGATTTTTATATTAAGATGAAATATTCTGTTATTGAAAATCCAATGCTTACTTTATTAAAGCTTCTTTTTAAGTGTAGAAATAATCAAACAGAAAGGCAAAATCACTTTTAAGACACTGCAAGTGATATGTGTTGTAATACGGTGAAGGTATTAGAATTATATTTCATGGAGACTTACACGTTGTCCAGGGGGTCCTGGAGGTCCTGGAAGTCCATCGTCACCCTGTAAGCCCTCTGGTCCGGGCAAGCCCATGAGACCAGAAAGTCCAGTCATACCCTTGTCTCCCTAAATGATGATAAATTCAAATTCATCTCTCAATGCAGAACACAATATTCTTACATTTAAAGGCCCATTAAGCCTCAGAAACGCTATAATTATATATTTTTTTATAAACTTTTCATTTTCGATGTCCTGTTATAATTTCAAAAAAGGTACTCACAAGCCAGTATAGATAACACAACTTTTGCTTCTTTTACGTTTTAGCAATGGGTACAGTGATTAAGTATTTTGTATGGTCAAAACACTACTTTGTTTACATTTTGCTACCTTTATGACATATTCTTTCTCATCCAGTAATATTTTCTTTAGGTGAGAACATATCATATGTTCTAAATACATTATTGCAACATTTAAAAACACACATATTTGTCCTTTCTGCAGAAGGAAATAAAATCATTTCTGAGACATAATGCGCCTTTAACGACCGTTACAGTGCATGTAAATATAAAGAAAACAGCATATATTATAAAACATTTGCTTTGTATTATTTTATATCCAAACAAACGTATTTAACTTACAAAATGGGATAATGGGTACACTCTGTAATAATCCATTGAATTGAAACTATTTGCGGGACATTATATTTCAAATCGTCTTCATAAAAAAGATAATTAAAAATTATAGAAAGTATGTTTGAATGTTTTTCAAGTTATGATTAAAAATAAATATTTTGTTTTTAATTTTGTAACATCAGGTTATAGCAAGACTTAATTCCGTAAAGTACGTACTGTATCTCCGGAATCACCAGTTTCTCCGGGTAGGCCTTCTGCTCCTTGTGGTCCCTGGAAATTGTTTCGGGGAAAATTTGATTTAATAACAAATAAGCAGACGACATTTTTTAGCAGGCAACAATTTTCCTAGCAAAGAACTCAGTTTGTACAACATCTATAAACATTACGCTTTAATATAAAGTCTTAAATAATACATGAATATTTATTTATTTATATTAAGAATTTTTGAAGATTTATCAACAGTTCTCCGTGTTTCTGTGTTCATTTTACCCTTTTGCCCCTAATTGATAAATCTGAAATTCCGTTCAACTTATTTTGAAATAAACTTATTTTATAAGCTCAATCAGATTTAAGAACAAAACATACCATTTCTCAATTATTCTAAAATCTTATTTGTATGTCTGTCTGAATGTATTTATTTATTTATTTATTTACTAGTATTGTAAAACAAATGTATCGAACTTACAGGTGGTCCTCGAGGCCCACTTGCTCCAGTTGTGCCAACAGGTCCAGTCTCTCCCTGTAGATAATAATAAAGTGGTTAGTAAAATGTGTACCCTCGGTTTCTAAAGTTTAGTTTGACAAAAACAGTAATAAAGGTCCTTGACTTGAATATACATATATAGCTTTGTAAGTTATTGTCCTGAACAACAGCTTTGGCACGTAAGGTGTTTGCATAAAAGAAAAACAAAGTATGTTACATTTTACATGTAATATATGGCTTTTGATGTAACAAATTTAGTTGTTTAGTTTTGTGTGTGTTTTATATCAAACTTACCATCTCTCCTCTTGGTCCACTGGGGCCTGAAGGTCCGCTTGGTCCTGGTGGTCCCTGTTGGAAAATAAATATATAACATATATAAATATCATCAATAAGTACCCTCTAAAGTGATAAAAAAGCAAAATTGAGCGCAATGGAAAAATAAAAGTAAAATTCAAGAAGTTTCATTATTTTCTTTGTTTAGTTGGTTCGAACCTACAGGGTGAGGGGCAAGTGGTTTTAAGTCAACGACCTTTACCATTCTGTCACGGACGCCCTAGTTAAATTGTCATATTGCTAATAATTTTGGCTCAGTGTTATTATAATACACTGTGCACGAGACCATATGCCCAGTAACTCGGCGTCTTGAAATTCATCCTTCGAAGATTTGTATTATTTCGGGAAAGTTGGATTTAATAAGAAATAAGCAGACGACATTTTTTAGCAGGCGACAATTTTCCTAGCAAAAAAGTAGGCCTAACTCATTGTCTTGTTATTCACCTTTTCACATCTTTTTATTCTGAGAGTATTGGATAATTGAAAATAATAAGCAGACGACAATTTTCCCAGCATGCACATTGTTAAATAAAAACGGAAGTGATCCGGCTGAGAATGTAAAAATTGAAATTACCATGAATCCGGTACCTCCTGGAGGTCCTGGAAGTCCTTGGTCTCCACCCATACCGCGCTCACCTCGTGGTCCAGCCAAACCTGGGAGTCCATCATGACCTGGGGGTCCCTGTTTTTGAAACAAAAGTAAGTTAAGATACTATGACTAGTGAAATAACATGGTCAGCAAATAGTGTACTATCAAACTGTAACATTGGCAAAAAGTATCTAATAGGTTCTGTTAGTTATGAGTAAGTAAAAAAACTTTTACTTACAGAATCACCTTGGGCTCCTGGAGGTCCTGGAAGGCCAGTTGGTCCTGGTGCTCCCTGTGGTCCTTGAATACCCTCGTCTCCCGGTCGTCCGGGCTCTCCCTGAGCTCCCTATATATATACAATTACAAATATGTTGTATTGTTGAGGACTGGTTATTTCTAGGAAATATCATACACATAAGGAATTATTACATAAACAAATGTATCTAGTTTGCTCCCATCAATTTTGAATACAGTGAAACTAACCGTGGCGTAAGAAAACGAAGAGAAAAAAATAGTCCAGTGCACAGTCCTTGCGCCAGTTACGTCATACTTGCTATATTGACAATACTGATCAGTGGAAATAATCTATTCGAAAAGTTCAGCCCAATTTTATAGATTTCTTGTCCTTTCTAATAACAAAATAAAACAAATAAATGACATACCAAATCACCAGCTCTACCCATCGGTCCGGTTTCACCCATAACTCCTGGAAGACCGGGTTCGCCTTGGTCTCCTGGTCGACCTGGGGAGCCCATGGGTCCTGGTGGGCCCTGAAATTAAGTAGACAATAAAATATTAAATCTTTGCCAGAACCAATTATATAACATACATTTCTTATATTACTTACGTTATTACTGCCTATATAAATAAGCAATCAGACGAATGTATCAATGACTTTTTAAGCATGTTCAATTCCAAGTTTCACGTTATAACTAAATTAAATATGTCAATATTGAAATAAACTCCTCAAATCTTCAAATGAAATATAATAATAATAATTCATATGTAAAAATCTGTTTTAAATATAAATCACTTGTTCTATATTCCTCTTATAATATCAAAGTATTCAGTTTCTTGCGGATACGTATTCCTAAATAGTTTGAAGTTCTTGCATGGATTTCCTATTGAAATGGTTTTTTAATTTACAGATCGTCAACATGAACAGCAAGTTATATTTATCTTTAACATAGAGTGACTTACTGATTCGCCAGATTCTCCTTGTTGTCCCTTCTGTCCTGGGTATCCTGCTAGACCAGGTACTCCTTGTGCACCTTGTTGACCCATCTGGCCATTAGGTCCGCGTGAGCCCTTAATACCATTGTCGCCAGGAGATCCTGGAGGTCCCATCTCTCCCTGTTGACCTGTATTACCCTGGGGGCCTGGTCGTCCTGTAGCTCCGGTCTGACCTGGTATACCCTGAGATCCGGTGTCACCGCGTGATCCCTTGGCGCCGCGGACTCCACGTCTTCCCTGTGTGAAAATATTACAATATTCATGTACACGATATTCATGTACAGATAATTCTCACCCCGAACTGAACAAATGGGTAAAATATATATGCCCATGAACTACTTCTTTCGGTCCTGATGCTTCATGAAGTCATGCAAGAAAAATATTTTTCTGCCTGGAAAATGTTTGTAATTTTTATGTAATAAAGACATTATACATGTTCTTACAATATATTTGAATCGGAGCTAAGTTTGACTTTCATGTTAACAAAAAGTAAACTAAAATGATTACTCTTTGCAACTGATTTCAGAAAAATTAGCAATAACTGTTTTAGCTTAAGCAGGGTTGATATTATGGAATATTTTTATTTTGGGACTGGTCGTAAGCATATCGACTATTTAGACATACCGTGGGTCCAGGCTTTCCTGGAGGTCCGGATTCGCCGGGTTCGCCTTCTTGACCTTTCTCTCCGGCTTCTCCAGTAGGTCCTTTGTGACCTGGAGGTCCAGCAATGCCCTGTAAGTATAAAATGTCTAATTAAGTGTCAATAAAATTATTTCATTCAAACGACTTTTTATCCAAAATTTCAAACTACCACACATCTTCGTCATGTCGGATGTTTCTTGTACGACAACAAAAATAGAATATACTAATATGCCAATATACTTTTGTTTAGTGAAGAAGTATCTTGTAAGTCAATAGTGACCATATGACTCTGAAACATATTTTTTAATTAGAGATCGTAAAATTCAGAATAAGGTCAAATGCCAAATAATAGAGCCATACTGTACAAGTCACTAAAAAAACGAGAAAAAAAAACGACCATGCACATTATTATTCTGTCCGTCACTGGATCATAAAATATCATTTTTCACGCCTGATAACGATCGAATAACTAACAAAAATATTGAAATTACACAAAATGTAAACATGAAGATACATATTCAATGTGATTTTACACGAACCGTTAATAGATATGATAATTTTAAGAACTAATCCACTTACAGCTTGTCCTGGTGGTCCGTCTTCACCAGCTGGTCCGGCTTCACCTCTTATTCCCTCGTCACCACGATTACCGACTGGTCCCTTTGCACCAGGATCTCCTTTCTCGCCCTTTCGTGGGGCTTCTCCTTCGGGGCCTGGTATTCCAGGTGGTCCAACGAGACCACTGGGTCCGGGTCTACCTGGGCGCCCATCTTCTCCTGGCGGGCCGGAGTCTCCCTGAAAGAGTCAGTGACACATTTCGTGGCTATTTTTTTTCACTTATAAAGTTTTTATTGTGTAAGTACTTTTTTAGTTACTATTATTTATACAAGCGTTTTATTGTGGTTTTTATTTAATAATTCCACTTTGCTTTTTCATTTAAGTACATGAAATAACTAAATACACTTATTAATTCACCTTTGCCCTGTGATTTAAGTAATAATAACAAAATACTAGTAACTTAATCATTGACCATTTCTTCTTCAGTTATGTAATAACTGCATACACTTCCTATTTCAGCTTTGCCTTTTTATTAAAGTAATAACAACGTACACTTATAAGTTCACCTTTGTCACTTCATTTAATAACTTAATACACTTACAAGTTCACCCTTGCCTCCGGACGCTCCTGGGGGTCCACGTGGCCCTTGTTGACCCTAAAATGATAAAATAATTCCAGAAAATATGTAGATATTCACATCATATAAAAACACCGCAATGATAAATTCAATATTTTTGTTATTCCGCCATTACAGGAAAATCTTCGGAACGTAGTAACCATTTTAGCAGTCTAGAATATTTTTTTTGAAAAGAGAAATTTATGAATAATTTTAAAGAACGAAAAGATCCTTTCATAAAATGAGTGAAAAAAATACCATCAATACAATTAAAGAAAATGTTTACTTTGCGTTATTTTTGTTACAGCTTTTTTACTCACAGGCATGCAAGTTCATATGCTTCAGCGCTTGGCTTGCATTGAGATATCATTATATTTAGCCTTTGCAAACAGTTCTGAAACAGTTCGGTTCCAGTCGCCGAGTAGGCCTTCCACAGCATCTTACTAGGTACTTGGTAGTCCAACTACTGGTAATTGTACTAATCGGTCTAATATTGTGCTATTTTGATGATGGGCATTATCTCCCCCACTATAAGCGAGATTCTGACCCAGAACAAGAAATATCTCAAAATCTAGCTTTGGCACGAGAACATATTTTGACAAGTAACATGGCTGCTTGGCGGTAATCTATTTATAGAAAACTGCAGACGACAGATTTCAAACATCAGAGAATTTCTATACCAAAACAAAAAAGGCTAAATCCGTGTGGCAAAAACTTTAACTTACAATGTTTCCTGGGGCACCAATATCGCCCTTGGGTCCAGCATCTCCAGGCATACCCTAAAACAGAAAACATCCGTATCATTTTGCTTGAAAATATATATCCTTGTTAATTTCCTCTACTATACCAACAATTTTATCTTCTATGTTATACTTGTACATTTTGTTATTAACGTTTTCTACTTCTGCCTCTTTAGAGGAACAATAACATCATCTTGACTGCCATTCAAAAGTTCAGCTTGCATTCTTTAAATTGATTTACTTTCAGATTCAAAAACAGACTGGTCTACTTTTTTTAGTCAATTATTTCTTTTTCAGAATGGCCTTTTTTAGATACTTTCGGTTTGACGGCATATGTTTGATCAAACTTTTTATCAGAGTCAAACATTCTAAGATATTTCTAGTCTAAGGTATACTTACTCTGTGACCGTCACGACCTGGCGGACCGACCGATCCAACCTCTCCTGGATCGCCGACGGCACCGGGCGGACCTTGTTCTCCGGGGTAACCTCTCTCTCCCTATGTAAGAACAGAATAGAACTTTATTATCTCAAATCAATGCAAAGACAAATGAGAGTCCGGAATAAATGCGAAATTTAAAATACATCACATGTGGTTTGTGCAAAGAGATTAAAAAGCGATACTTTGAGTCATTTTAAATATTCTGTTAATAAGATAAGTACATGTGAAAGGTGACTAAGAGATCGTAGATTCGAATCTATTAGGGTCACTGCGTGTTTAGTTCTCTGTCCCCTTTATGACACCAGTAATGGTTACTTCAAAGAAGTAGAAACGAGAATTATTTCAGACAACCCCTAGATCTTTCATGGCAGTGGGGCAGAAATTGATTTGTTTAAACTAACAATATTTGACAATAGTATTAACGGTTTTTAATATTGGTATAACTACTATTGTCCATACCTATAGCTATTAGTTATATTTTTCAATCATTTATTGCATTATAATACTTACAGTTGATCCTGTTCGACCAGGCATTCCAGCTTCTCCGGGTCGTCCGGCTTCTCCTGGCACGCCAGCTTCACCTGGTGCACCTTGCATGCCTGGTGCTCCCTTTGAAAAAAACACACACACACTTTTTTAGAAAATTTCCGACATGCAGTTTTATAAACAATATGTCAGCTTTTACAGTCGGAACAAATGTTTTTGAAATAAGTTAGTTTTTTAATTTTACTTACACTCTACCCGTTTAAAATGATTAATGAGATTCTGTCAAAAAAAGAATGCAATTTCAGATAATCAAAAGAAAAAAGTTTTTCATTAATTTAAATATATAATTCATTTAGTTACCTGGAAACCTGGTGGTCCAATATTGCCCTCTGGTCCACGTTCACCCTCAAAGCCCTAAAATTTAAATCAGACAAGCGTGAAGGGATCTGTTTGCATATTTAATTATCAAATTCTAGTTTTTTAACCTTTAAATTGAAATCAATCGTTAATATATTTGTATATTTTGCGGCAAAGTGATTTAGGGAAATAATTTCAAAACTGGACTTACAAGACTGAATTAATATAGGGAAATAATTGCAAACATGGATTTATTGGGAAAAATGTTCCAAAATCAACGTATAGGTAAATAATTGCCAAGTATGAACTTACGTGAAAAAAACATTGTTGTTGCAAAAATGAAAAAATAGTAGACTGTGTATATAGTTAGACAATTCATCGGACCAAGTGAAAAAAAAAGCAACAACAAAATTAGGCTAATAGGGGAAATAAATAGAGGATATTTGTTTGTTTGTGTGTAAGATGAAATTTTATTTCATCGAGTGCGCTTTAAAAACAGTATTCTCACGAGTGGCTCACGAGTGCTTAAAAACAAGTAAAAACGAAATTTCCATAATTTTAACGTTAATATTAAAATCTGTTTTTCCCATTGAGAGCCCCATTTAGTCGGAATTTCTCATTAAAAACAAGAAGTCTTGAGCTGAAAAATAAGTCCGCCAATCAACGTTAAATGACGGTGATATTTATTCATTTTATTAAAAAATATGAATGATCGCTTGTTTTAATAATAAAAACGAACAATTCTTGTAGGAGAAAAAGTCCAACCATCCATCCATATTTCTGTTACTTTCTGCGAATTTATATTAGACCTGGCTTTGTAAAATGTAAACGGCAGCCATTTTTTAAAGTTGTGTATTACATGGGAGGAAAATAATTGTGTAAGATTCAGAGGGATATAATTTGGATTTGTTAGTCATACACCTTTTTAAAAGAAAGAAAACTTATTTGAGAATTGTAACAGACAAAAAATAACAGATGTGAAAACATTCAAAAAAGGAGCTAGGAAAATGACACACTTGGAAGCTTGCTCATGGAACGCTGGGTTATTTTACTTATTTTTCGAGTGATGGCTGTCAATGCTTTTCAATTTTTCATTAAGCATACGGCAGTTATTGCTCGTAGGATACTTTAATATGCCCAAATGACATCAAGAGCAGTTTTGCATGGGGAAGGAATGGATTGGATTTTTCTGACTGTAAAAATGAAACAAAAAAATTTAGAGACGAAATTTGATGATTGGAATTTGAATTAATAGAAGTAAGTTTTCTTCTTTTTATTACTTTTGACATTTAAGTTATTTATCAATTTCAGCTTTGCCTTTTCTTGACACAGCCTGACATTGTCAGAATTGTCAGCAAAAATAAAATTGAGGTATCACATGGGGAAAATCTTAAAAAAGTAGTTTCGTCATTGAAAAGTGTGAAATTATATTTTGATAATTTTCACTGTGAAATTATCAAATATAATTTTCACGGATAAATCAGTAATCCACTGAAAAGCATGAAATAAATAGCTTTAATGTTGATATCTGGGACAAATTATAATTTATAAAGAAACTGTCCCATAATTAATTAATACAAATTGTTCTCTTTTACTTACCTGTGGTCCTGGGGCTCCGGGTAAACCGGGACTTCCTGGTGCGCCAGTGTCTCCTACTGGGCCAGGTTGTCCCATTGGTCCGGTCGCTCCATCACGTCCTGGGCTACCCTAACAATATCAGAAAAATAAATCATTATCAGAATAAGCTCACTTTTTACTTTTTCTCACAAAAGTTTTTACTTTATCCGCGCTACCGTCAGTTAGTTCAACTTTTGCTTTAACTAAAGTACTAAGAAAAACACATCAGCCAGTCTATTCTGCGAAGTCCCGGCTCAATTTTTGCACACCAATCCAATGCGTAACGATCCGTGTAATTATGGAAGACTTATATAAATATTTATATATTTATTCATAATCTCTGCAATAAAACATTTGAAACAGGATTCAGTCTAATGCACGCGATTGTTTTTTTGTGTTATTAAATAGAACGGACAGACAAACACTACTGAAGGGAACTTACTCTTGATCCTGGACTTCCGGGTTGCCCGACCAGACCAGGAACTCCCTGGATACCTGGAGGTCCCATCTCACCAGCACGGCCATCGTTACCTGCAGGTCCCTAAAACATACAAGTTTATACAGTTTTATATATTTTATTTCTTTCACACGTTGTAAATCAATCAAACATTACTGTATAGGCAATACTTTTAATGTAGGTTTTAAATTCGTGTTTTTAACGATCAAATTTTCACGTTTTAACTTCATTCATGTAAATAATGGATGCCAAGTGTAAAAATTCTGGTTGAAAATTCCGTACACGTGTCTTTTGGCCACTTGGGTCATTTCTAGAATAAGCTATTAACAGATAAGATTTTTCATTTTTACCTTGTTTAGAGTTGTATGGTGTTTGTGCATGAGTATTTCAGTAAATAAATATTTTATTAAAATGTAAAAAAAAATAACTTACCGGTGACCCGGGTCTTCCTACATTGCCGTCACGTCCCTGAGGTCCGGGTGCGCCCTAAAAATTTACCAATCAACCAATCAATCAATCAATTAATTAATGTGAATTAATCAATCAATCAAACAAACAATCAACCAATAATGAGCGGAGTGAGATTTCTTTATAAGATTTCTTTATTATATCTAATATCTATAACTAATGAACAAAATGTTCTGAATCTTTTATCGTGTTACATCACTATTGTGTATTAAAAAAAAAATCTATTAAAAAGGCAAGAAAAGTCATCCGAATTATTACCTAGCAGTTTTTTCTGGCCTGTCTCCATAATAAAGATTTTACGATATATGAATATTCATGTGTTCATATAAAGTCTTCTTATACTAATTAGCATAATTGAATCGATATAAATAAACATATTCTCATTTTAATTACCAAAATTTAAATCAAACATTTAGCGATGGAAATGACTTTTTACAGGATTTTAACATTTCTAACAGAAAAAAAATTAAGCATGTTAAATGTACTCACTCTTGCGCCAATGGGTCCAGCTCTTCCAGCCGGTCCGGGTCGTCCCTAGAAATTAATTAGAATATTTTTATAATATTTTTATACTTTTGAATTGTTTCTATTTTTTACTGGCATTTTGAATGACGTTATACTTCTATTAAAACTTATTCACTTATAATAATAAGGGTTTTTATAAAAATGATTAAAATGTCAGGTACAAATGCCTTTTTAAATACATTTATTTTAAACTTATTTAAATTTTCAACAATAATTGTTCACAAATTCATTCTGCGTAGAAAAGTTCTAACACCGCTATTGCTGGCGGAGCAATGACAGTAAAAAGCACAGACCACAGAAAATTATCATTTTAAAAATGTGGTGGCGGAAAATTCTGTGTACATTTACCCTGTCAACATGACTGCAATTTTATTGACAGAATAACAATCAAGACAGGCATGGTTATAACAATTTTGATAGGTTTGAGTTCGTGTTAAATAATTAGATCGTTGCCGACTTACAGTTGGTCCGTCAGATCCTCTCAGACCACGTGGGCCTACCGCTCCCGACTCTCCGGCTGGGCCGGAGTCACCAGATGGTCCCGGAAGACCGCGTCCTCCTGGAGATCCCTATATTGTTTAAAAAAAAATGAAATCATTTTTACATTGTATAAAATTGACATAAAATACAATAGCAATAAAGCTATTTTGAAAACCCACAAAACAGAAATGGCACAATTCTAAAAATGAAAACAAACTGACAAATAACTATCTATTTACTTATACAGTGAATATTCTTTCAATCTGAACAAAATTCAACACTAAAACTATTTGCATACTAGTAACCTGTTTCACGAAATATTCCGGAAACAAACGAAAGAGAACGAATATTAACGGAAATTAGAAATAGCTTACCCTTTCTCCTGGTAGACCTTGTGGTCCTTGGAGACCAACTGATCCTGTCTCGCCCTGTAATGGAAAATAAAAAATTTCAAATCAATTATATAAATTCGACTTCTTTGGTACAGCTAATGTTTTACAAATTGCTCTCGGGGTTCTTAATTTTGAAAAACACTAATTTCTTTTCTTTTATTTACAAAAGTGTTCCATCATGAAGATGTTTTATAATGAATATCTTATGTTTATTGTGGAAATTATAATACCCATGTTTTCTATGACAGCTGTAAAACTAAAAGTTTATTAGTTGTTTTTTGAAGCCACGTTTTATTACAAAGAATCACAAGCGGTCAATATCAACAAGACCAATTCTACAAATACCCCCAACTCTGTTAAAACAGAATTAAATGGAAAAAATTGTAGTTTCCGTCCGTTTTGAAATCTCATTTCCGAGAATAAAAACATGTACGTGTACATACCCGCTTTCCCTCGGGTCCACTTTGTCCTGGAGGTCCGCGTTCTCCGTTAATTCCGGTGGCGCCCTTGATACCACGTGATCCTTTGAATCCAGGAGAACCTGGCATACCCTGTTAAAATGCAAAAAAAAAACATAAGAGAAAATGAATTTTAATCTTAATAACGTTAGAACCAAACCATTTGTAATATATTAATTTCTTATATGATTTACATATTGCTGCAATCGCATTGGTCTAAACAGTAGTCAACTATTTATAAGATCATTATAAAAGGCACACAAAACTTATTTATTTACATGCAGCATACAGTTAACGTTATTTTCTTGTCTTAACTCTGAAATACTATTCCATCTATACTTTTCCCGTCAATAATTATTCTTATAATAGTCATTTTATCCAGGATTAGTTAAAACGATACTCACAGAATTTCCCTTTGGTCCATTCGCTCCTGGACTACCGGCTGCACCAGGGGGACCTCGGGGGCCAGGGAATCCTGGTGGTCCTGCGGGTCCAACATCACCCTGTCAAAATTCAAGTTACATCCGAGTAATTAATAAGGAACATTAATTCAATATGCATTCCAAAAACGTGTAGTTTATATCATTCATCTTTTGCTATTCGAATGAACTATCATAAAACTTTCAGCCCATATAATAATCTATTTTGGCTCACAAACATTTCAAGCAAATATCATGTATTTTCCACACACACTTTAAACATGAAAATCCACACATTTTCAATCAATTGAACATAGTTGTGTACAATGTAATTAATATGCAATATAAAGTATAAAATGGGTAACGTGACCTTTATATACAGTTATATATACACAACTGCTGTCTATATACGATTTCCCTAAGAAATGTTTACTGTATTATAAATTCATTATAAATATTTCGGACAGGTTATATGGCCGTATATAAATATTTGTTTGCAATTAAACCTAGCGACTCGGGTTGTGTTTCCAAACAACCGTTTTATAAAGGGCTATAAAAGTTGTAAAAAATCTTTGATAACTAATAATGATTATCAAAATAGTAAAATTACAGATGATCCTTTTTCTCCATTTGCTCCGTCCCTGCCAGAAAGCCCTTGACGACCATCTTCTCCCGGGGGACCAGGTACTCCATTTTCACCACGTGGGCCCTGGGGTCCACGTGCTCCCTTTGGTCCAGAGGCACCAACATCACCCTATTAAATAAGATGTTTTAAAATAGCAACTTAGTCGTATTGTTCGCTTACCAACCCTATTACAAGTAGAGAAACTGATAGCGAACAGCATGGATCCTGATCAGACTGCGCGGATGCGCAGGCTGGTCTGAATCCATGCTGGTCTCAAACGCAAGTTATGTTGGTTTTCTCGTGACACAGCACATATTATCTACAGTGTAAAAAACATTGTATCCTATATCCTACTGTACATAGCTCGATGCAGCTCTACGTCTCAAATTTTTTATGACTCACTTAATTTTATCACTTTATTTCTGTTTATCACTCACTTATATAACTAATTGTTTATCATTTACTGTTTATCAATCACTTATATTACTCATTATGTAACATTCATATTTAACAGTTTTATTAAGACGGACATGAGTGAGGTTTTTTTTTATCGCACATGTATTTAACACCCTCTCGGTAAAATGTGGCTAAAAATAGCTACAATATTTGTCCAAATTTATACAAATAAGGGCTGGGGGGAGGACTTTTGTAGATCTTTATGAACTTGTAATTTTCATGAATTTTCTATATTTCGAGGCTGTTTCATTAGTTTGATATGTTGTCTTTTTCAACTAATTATTATGACTTTAAAAATTTAAAATAATATGTTTTTTTTTAAATTTATGATTGTCGTCTGCAGTAAAAGATAGTACCTTCATTCCTGGAACGCCAGGATATCCGGGAGATCCCATGTTTCCGACATTACCAGGCGGTCCTGTTTGTCCTGGTAAACCGTCAACACCACGAAGACCCTGCAGTAAAAAAAAAATATTTTATTATCAAACATGTATTGCTAGATCTAAAAATCGTCTTTAGATATTTTGCTTTAAAAAAGCATTATTCCTCTGGGCATTTGCCTTCCAGTAATTAAAATATCTATGTTGGTAACGATATCAAAGATTTCTTTTTAAATTTTAAGATTAAAGATGTGTTGTTTTAAACAATACACAACGCATAGGCAGTGGTTATCACATGGTTTCACTTTTAGTAAATAAACCAATAACTGTGTCAAAATAAATTCTGCATGGAGTTTTCAGTAACAGTCAGACTGTTGAATTTCTTGAATGGACGCGCTCAGCTTTTATTTTTGTAACAGTCCATTATCAATTTGTGGGATATCAAGATAAAAATTTAAAGTTAGGAAATGTAAGCTAGTCTGGCTCTATACTTTTGGCAAAACCAAATTTCTGTTCCCTTAAGGTAAGAGATAATTGATTTGCTTACCACTGATCCGGGCGATCCGTCCTGGCCGCGATCACCTTGAATACCACGTGGTCCCTGTGGTCCGGGGCGTCCGTTAGGTCCTATTGGTCCATCGGGGCCCTTAAAATGTAAAAAAAAATGTTATCATTTATAATCTTTTCAAATTTAAAAGAACAAAAATAAGACAATATACGAGCACATTTTAGAAAATTGTTATCTTAGAATAAGCTTAAGTATGATTATTCATATAATTCTTGGCAGGCTGTGACAAACTAATGAATATTGCAGTACGATTTGTATTAAGTCCGAATTACGTAAATGTAATGTCCTTTAATGATTTATTTAGGTGGAGTAAAACTGTTTGAAATAGTTTAATGCCATTTCATCTTGTATGTATATTAACTTATAGCCAATACTTACAAAAACTGTGTAAGATGTCGATGTACATACACTTTATAAATTTTAATGTCTGCAAGATAGAACTCACCTTTTCTCCGGTGACCCCCACCTCCCCAGCCTTTCCTGGAGCTCCACGGAAACCGCGGTGACCTTTCATACCGGGTAAACCTGGCATGCCAGGAATTCCATCTGGTCCCTAAAAATAGGAACAGTGACTATTAAAAACATATTATTAAAGGCGAAATAACTTGACGCAAATTTACAGGCAAATGGTGAAAATGGAAAAAAATGACTGCCTCTCAACTCGATGACCGTAGGTTCGTGACTTTAAGTATCATCACGACCATGTTTTTTATTACTTAAATCTAAATTTCAAATTAAACTTAACCAAAGGACAATATCAAACTTATTTGATAAAGCTTAAAGTGCCGAAAGCTCTTTATAAATCGATCATTGTTATTTGAGCTTTAAAGCGTACGCTGCCGAATGAAGAATAAGTTCAAACTATACCAAACGTTCATTACGTCACAATTTCAAGATGAGTATTGAAATACCAATCGTATCTTCTCGGCAATTTCCGCCAAACGTCGTTTATTATTGGTTATAGTTGAGATGTTCCGAGAACTTTCAAACTCCTCGCAGCGGTTACTTCCCCTGATCTGTACAGTAACCACTGCCACCACAAGTAAATTCGGTCGAATATAGCCGGATATATTTTTTTCACTTTTAATTTTAAAATAGAATACTTTATATTATTTTAGTTTTCTTTCTTTAAATAGTTATGCTTAATGTACAAGAAAATAAAAAATTATACGTATAAAAATTATTTTGTAAACATAACGAAAGATATTTTCACAGACACCGTATGCATAGTAACAACCAGTAAACAAAGGCAGAATATAAACAGTTATTGAACGATTGCACAAAAATATTTGATCCGGCACTTGTTTTAAAGTGATAAACAAATTGTGTGTCTTGAACTTATTTTGTCTGGTAATGATGTAATTATAAATCTGCCAGTTTGATATGGGATCCTTGGCGTTCTGAAACTGGCCGCCATGTTTTTGTCACATGATACAACTATCATCACGTGATTTCAGTGGTGGCAGTGGTTAAAGTAGCAAAGCGTGACGTAACCGCTGTGAGGAGTTTGGAGAACTTTATGTGATAAAATGCAGCATGGATAGTTTCAAAGAGGTTTTAATTCAATTTTTTTGGGTACAATTTCACCTTTAAATTACAATGTAAACTGAATATTTTACCTTGGTTCCAGGGGTTCCACGAGGGCCTGGTGACCCATTTCGTCCTGGAGACCCATCAGGTCCTGGTTGCCCGGGGGATCCTGGGATACCTGATGGCCCGGGTGATCCCTGTCAATGAAAAAATTAATTATCTCTCTTGTGTGTACTTTTTGAAAGAAATAAAGAGCGTTTAAAATGGAAAACAATTATATATTCTGCTATTGAATATGAAAAAAGCTGTACATTTATATGCGTATAAAGGGGGGTAATTAAAAATAATTATAAAAGGAGGTAATTTAATAGGATTTCATTCAGTAAAATGTTTAAAATGCTTGATATCCGTAATAGGTAAAATCTTTTATCTAGATGGTTGAGTCTGATAAAATAACTAAATTTCATTATTTTGCTAGAAAGGAGAATTCGAAAGAAAAGCGTTTACCTATCGATTTATAAATACATGTATACTATAATACTGTATCTATTACAACGCTAATCAAGTGGAAAAAAATTCTTACCGGAGGCCCTGGTTCGCCGGGTGATCCACGGTTACCCTGTAAGCCCTGTTGACCTTGAGGTCCAGGAAGACCGTCAGGTCCACGTGGTCCTTGAGGCCCCTAATTCAATGTAAGAAAATAAACAAATTACAATCAATGCATAAACTGAACACGTCTAACTTATTGAAACTACGATATTGGCGGATTTTATGTTTTAATTTACAAGTAAAAAAAATACAGCAGCAGGAAAAAGTCCCGGATGCAAACATCCAATGACGTCACGTGATTTTGAAAATCTTATGATAATTTTATCATTATTTTTTAATATTATTTTATTAATTATTATTATTAACAAATTACTTAATGATAATTATACATGAATAAAAAGAATAAATTGTTAGGAGCACTTACAACATTGGCGGTAAGATATTGTGGCCCCTGTGCATACCCTGCTTTCATGCCTCCCATAGCATTATAGTAGTTTTGATAGGCTTGGTCAGCAGGCTGTAAAACAATAAAGAAAATTATATATATATATATATATATATATATATATATATATATATATATATATATATATATATTATATATATATATATATATAATATATATATATATATATATATATATATATATATATATATATATATATATATATAAACAATATTAAACCACAAAGTTGTGATAAAAACAATATAAACTTGAAAAACCGAATCTTAAAGTTAATATTTACTGTGCATGCACAGCGTCAAGCTGTCCTTGCTTATACGTATTAAACATTTAATTATGTTTAGAAAATCGCCATTTTTTTCTTTTATTTATTTATTTATTTTTATTTATTTATTTATTTATTTGGGGGGGATATATATAAATATTGTTTGAAATAATGTTTTATTGACAAAAAATCACAGTAAAATACGCACCATCATGTTTGGTCCAACGTTACCCGGGGGTCCTGGGACTCCATTCATCCCGTCGAATCCTCGCTGACCCTAATTAACATATGAAAAGGTCAAATATTAAAACATATTACTGTATAATATGAGATAACATCTATAAAAATATAAATATTTCAGAGGTTTTTTTAGTTAAATTTCTACATTTGAAACGTCTACAATCTTCGATTGTCCTGTCATGGTAAAGGTCACGTCAATACATGTATTAGGTCAAGGTCAACTTAAATGTGAAAATAGAGTCGCGTTTCCGTTTTTGGCATTGAAGACATCCAAATTTTGTCAATTTAAAAGTAAATTTAAAAATTTAATCCATGAACTGCGTGATCCTATAAACCATGTACAAAATATGTTCATACTTACACTTGGACCCTGTAGTCCTTGACGCCCAGGTTCACCCTCTGGCCCCTGTGGACCCTAAAGTCATAGAAAAATCGAATATGAGTTTGTTTGTTTTTCAAAAAGACAATAAATTTATGTCATAATTAAAGTGAACTGAAATCTGAGTTATGATTTTAATGGCTATTTGAATATGGCCAATGGCAACATCATTTTTTTTCTAAACAAACTACGACTTTTTATGAAGTAAAAATCTTACATATATTAACACTGAAATTTATTTCAAAATCAGATTTCCACACACAGATGGTCGCATATTTTGTACCAAAGTGTTGATGGAATTATTATATATATAATTTGAAGAGTAATTTTGCACAGTCCTATTTCAAAGATTCTTGTACACCAAACACATCCGTGTGTTGTTATTACCTGTGTTACACGGTGGAAAAAATAAAAAGCGATACGTACAGGATTGATAGCATGGTATGGGTAGACTTTATGCTCGGCACCATAGCCTTCCTCCTGGTGTTCGGCATCTACGTCGCCATCTTCATCTTAAAACACAATGCTTACATATTATATATATCTGATATCTTTAAATTATCCACATATGAAAAAATGGAAATAAGGATGCGATATTTCGCAAAATAAAGCAAACTAACCAAAAATGAATGAATGAATGAATGAATGAATGAATGTATGAATGAATGAATGAATGAATGAATGAATGAATGAATGAATAAATAAATAAATAAATAAAAAAGAAAGGTGAACATGTAATATTTATTGAAAAAAGACTTTCAAGTTCACAATTATACCATCATCATCATCATCATCATCATCACCACCACCACCACCACCATCATCATCATCATCATCATCATCATCATCATCATCATCATCATCATCATTATTATTATTATCATTATTATTATTATCATCATCATCATCATCAACATCATCATCATCATCACCATCATCATCATTATTATCATAATTATTATTATTATCTTTCAAAACGTTTTACCTAAACAATCGGGGTAATCCTCGCACTCGATAACTCCAAGCGTACAGAAACACACATAACAAGGTCTATTGTCCTTATCTGGGAACCAATCCAGTCCGTCCTCTACCACCTCCCCTTCCTCAGTTTTACACTGACCCTTTTCTGGCAACAAGAAAGAAAAAAGCGATATTTAAACTATGACCTTTAACCCGTTGAAACTTAAGGTCATTATCACAGTGAGGCAAATTTTACAATGCTATATTATTATTGTATTTAAATTTTTCACCCGAATTTACCCAAAATTGATAATTCCAAATATAGCAGATTAAAAAAATTCTATGGGTCAAAGGTTAAGCAACGACCCTTTTATGACCTATTTTTAGAGCCCCAGCAAATGTTGTAGAAATTGTTCTTCTTTAAAAACTAGTCATGTGTTACACCCGTCGTGCACTTTAACGAGTTAATTCTCTATTTTTAGATATCCGGCATTTTTTCAGCCTTTTTGTATTTATATAGGGTTAATAGATCTTAAAGATTTATTTGATGATATTCGTTTAAACCACGCTCTTTATAATGTATTCAACCATTGAACATTAAGAGAATGTATTTGTGAGAATTATTTATCCTGGAAAAATA
Source organism: Ruditapes philippinarum (assembly GCF_026571515.1). Lineage (NCBI taxonomy): Eukaryota > Metazoa > Mollusca > Bivalvia > Venerida > Veneridae > Ruditapes > Ruditapes philippinarum. The sequence continues at coordinate 219,196 of NW_026867297.1, read as the reverse complement.
GTTCTATGAGCCACGCAGAGCACTGATGGACGGACAGACGGACAAAACAATAAACAATGGCAGATGAAAATATATGTATAGATTCTGACAATAATTATACCTAATTTTTATTTTTCAGAACTGCTCTTGTTTACTTTTTGTGTCTTGAAAATGTACTATGAAAATACCTGTACATGATATTTACTGGTAAACATTGTGTCAGTTAAAAGTGGGTTATCTTTACTTTACAGAAATGAGAAAGTTTAAGTATCGCAGAAGATCTGGGGGTTTGATAAAATTAAAGTAGACGCATTTTTTCATAGGATTTATGAGATTGCCTCCCATAAAATTGAGTCGTTCTATTAGTTTTACAAGATCATTCGATTACACTGCTCTGTTTTACTGCTTTTTGTGATTTTAATCCTTTATGACTATCACACAGTTTTTTTTCAATTATCGCTGTTTAATTGAATCTTCATAAACCTTTCTGCTTTTGTCTTGAAAGAGAATTGCTTCAAAATCCGGAAACATCCGAGAATTACCGTAATTATACGGAAAACAAGACGCAAAAGACACTGTATTGATTTACAATTACAAGTTACAAGAAATTGAAATGCTTTTACAAGATAAGTTTAAAAAATAAAATTAATCTTTTTATTAATAATGCTCGAAGTGTGAAGAAATAAATCAACGATTTCAAATTCAAATTTCAGCCATATTATATATCTAGGTCATTTCCGGTTCCGGTAAGATACGTGGCGTTACATTGGTTAAGTATACGATTTAAAAGTAAAACCATAAAGCGTGGTACAGTCCCAAAATTTATGAAAATAATTACAAAAGAAAGTTAAAAAAGAAAACAGCCGTCTTGTCAACTGTAAATGATAGAACACCGGGCGCGTTCATATATGCAAATGAGCTAATAAATAGAAATGCCTAACGCATAATGTTTTATTTAAAAAATTAGGTGAGTTAATATTATCTTAACATGTAGCCCAACAAATTGTGCGCATGGCTTTTAATTATATTGATTATATATAAGTTTTTTTTTTATATTCCTTATAAAGATCGACGTCTATGCAATATCAGTTTGTAAAATCGGTCAAATATTGAGACTACATAAGAAGTTGTCATAGTTGAAGCCTAATATATCACTGCATTTTTTGCTAAAAGTCATAAGATAGACCCTTCCTCTTTGCAATGATTATATACATGTTTACGTATCTAAACAAATTATACTTCATGCTTCTTTATGCCAGAAGTTGACATGTCTGCAATATCTCTTACACTTAGAAAGCTCTTCCACTGTTCAGAGAGTCTAAAATAAAATACAATAGGCATATAGACTTGTTTGAAAATATGACGTTTTTCAATATGCAAATAACAACGAAAACGCCATAACACATAACAGAATTGAACTGATAGAAAAGTAAACAAAAATGACTTACTTAATTCAACGTCTTGAGCCCTTATTACGATGAACAGTATGGATAGCGTGGCTGCCCATCGCACTGAATCAAATGCCATGATTAAGCTTCCTTATTATACATGGAGGAAGCTTAAACTAGGAAAAATGTCCAGCGTCCGTTGGAAGCCAGTAAACCGGCTATCCGCTTTGGAGACGCCGTGTTCCTTATCCCTCGGAACACTGGATCCCGTAGAATTAATGGAATAAAACACGGCTTTACAGCCTTTGTTCCAATGTTGGCCAGAAAGTCTTAATCTTGTCGCTTGAAAATTGGTGAAACTCCGCCTCTTTCTGTTCGGCCAATCAGAAGCCGCGTTACAAAGCAGGTAAGAAATAAGATCATGCGCAATGTGAGTTGATTTAAAATGAGGTCTCTGACCTAGAAAATATTTAAAAGCTCAGCGAATTAACAGTACATGACGGTTGTGAGAGAAAATTTAGGCGTCTAAAAGATAAGATGCGATAAGACCTAGCAGCTGTGTTTTGCTACTTAAAAACAATCCAGGCAATGTGTATCAAATTTCCCTGATTTCGCAGTTTTTCAATAAAACAAAGTTTGCCCGGGATTTACATGTATAATGAAGATAGTCAAACACTTTTGTTTCAATGATATGTGTTGTGCTGTCAAATTTAAGTGTGTGTTTCAACATTTGCAACTCAACAAGTAAAAAGAAAATCATCATCGATCTCTGATCGAAAGTGTCCATTCTACGGAACCTCTTTATAGTTTTCAAACTATAGTTCATTATTTGATATATAAGCATATAGAGCACTAAATATCATACCATTTTATAAAATTGTAGAATTGTAAGAGGGTTAGTTGATATAATATTGAGCTATAGGTTCCCAAACAAGTCAAGTAAGTTGAATTATTTTGCTACTTGTGGCACTGGCGGAAGTAAAGACGCAGACGACACTTGACTCAGCAGAATATAAACAAATGAGCCGTGTCACGACAAAACCAACATAATGAGTTTGCGACTAGCATGGATCCAGACCAGCCTGAGCATCCGCACAGTCTGATCAGGATCCATGCTGTTCGCTATAAGTTTCTCTACTTCTAATAGAGTTGGTAAGCGAACAGCATGGATCCTGATTAGACTGCGCGGATGCACAGGCTGGTCTGGATCTATACTGGTCGCAAACCCATTATGTTAATTTTGCCGTGACACGGCTTAATTATAAACAAATGCCATTAATATATAAATTAGATTGAAAATAAGCATTTCATGTATATAAGTGTAAAAGTCTGATACGAAATAACTATACTTGAACAATAGCTTGTATTTGATCGATTGATTGATTGATTGATTGATTAATCGATTGATAGATTTATTCTTGTGATGTTCTTGTTACACTAGAATGTACATGTATATATATTTTGAGAAACCAAGCTGATTAGATCTTGTTTCGAAGTGCCGTGGGGAAGTTAAAATCATAAAAAACATGAAAGTTGCACATTAACAAAGCAAAGCGTCTTGATGCAAATTTGTTTTCTTTATCACGATAGAAATTAATACGCACGTGTGCAATATGCCAGCTTTGTGGTCTTAGCTTATGCACTTTTAATAGGAGCATAATATTTTGGTTATGGCATTCGGAAGGGTGTTATTATGAGAAAACACCAGAGTCGCATGTTTTTGTTATCATCGAAAGATTGAGATGCACAGAATCTGACAATTTTACGACATTTGAAAAAGAGCAGTTTCCCTCATTATCCTTTTGAAAGAAAGTAGCTCGTCACGAAAAGGTTTTCCAGAAAAATATTTCATCAAAACCGCAGTTTTGAATTAAAAGTGCTTCGTATAAACGATATATAAAAATAAATTTTGCTGAGCATGCAGTTTTACACTTTCTTCATGCATACGATAATTTCGGATTGTTTTTTTTTCATTCATTTTGAGTATAAACCAAAAAATCTTTCATAAAAATAAAGTTTACACGACAATATTAAATTTAAGTCATATTTAAAGCTACAGAAAGTTCGATATTTTACCATAATCAAAACTACCTAACTTATTCTCGAATTCTTTAAAGAAGCACACAATTGCCTCGTAGTAACGTAAGGAAACAAAATTGAATTATTTTTACTCTAACTCTATTTGAAACAGCACCAAGGTTATATTGGCCAGATACATTCATTCAATTATTAGCAGACTTCTACAAAGGTATGTGGTCTGTGAGAAATGTAAAAAAAGGCCTTCAAAACAAGATTAACACTGCTTATCTATGTATCTTTTCTACGCATGCTAACTTTTTATTGTTTGATTTTGTTTCTTCTCTTTTTTATATACATGTACGTGTGATTAGCCTGCTTGCATTGGCATGTGCCGATTTAAACTATGGTTTAAAAGTTGCATGCCTCCAGATCCAGATAAGCCAAAAATATTTCAAGTAAAAAATCAAACTTGAGAAAAATGTACTTAGATTTAAATACAAGTAAAAATATTCAAGATTCAAATAAAAATTTACGTGTTATATACAATTAATGACAGATTTTGCAGTATTCATCATCATATTTGTACTGTTTTACTAACGCAATAAGGGCTTTTTTTTTGCATATTTTGAACTCATTTTTTTTGTAATTAACGTGGATTTTAAGCACCGTTTGCATTGTGTAAATATATTTTCTTGTTCACTTCACAATAATTTTCTTATTAAATACATTTTTCAAGATATTCATGAAAATTAGAAGGAATCAGGAGACATGCTGCTTCAAAATAAGCGAGAGAAAAACTGAAAAATACTTATTTACCATCTTTCATCTTTCACCGTGGCGGTGTGACCTTGAATCTATAAGTAATAAATATATCAAATATTTCATAGTTATTTAGCTTTCTTTTTTACTTTTCTTTTCTTTTCATTTCATAGCGGTTGGTAATGACGTTTATGAATATCAACAACACACTTTAAAAACTGTACATTCAGTACAGAAAGGTCATATGAACTGTTACTTATACAATACAATCTCGAAAGTGCTCGCAAAATTTCATAATTCTATATATACTGAATTTGTTATCCAGTCAGCGTATGCAAAAATATTTTACTTTTTTAAAGTTATTCTTCTTAATCAGCTACGGAAACCTTAAACATAAATAAAACTTTATCGGCATCCTTTAAAGAAAATTAAATGATTATTTAAAGTGCAAAAAAACGACCGTATTTCCTAACTTTTTCTAAAAAAATGTTTTCTGAAACCACCTTCTTTATAATTTGCCATCTGTGATTTGTTTTATTATCTATTTCGGCAAGTTTTTTTTTATCTTTTACGATATTTTAAAGACTTTGAACTTAACTGCTGAGCGTTCATGGTCTTGATAGATATTTTATGAGAATTTGGCTGCATTTCAACCTGGCTGTTTTGGTCAAAGGGAAGCAACTCTTTTTTTTTCGTCCCAACATATGGTCAAAGGGAAGTAACTCGTTTTCTCTTACAAGATGGTAAAGCTCATGTAAAATTTCGCTGCACGTGAATTGATAAATTGATTTATAAATATATAAATAAATAAATGAATAAATAATAAAATGATTTTTAAATAAATAAATAAGTAAACAAATAAATAATAAAATGATTTTTAAATAAATAAATAAATAAATAAATATAAATTAATAAATAAATAAATAAATAAATAAATAAATAAATAAATAAATAAATAAATAAATAAATAAATAATACAGTGGAACCTGTCTAATCCGAACTCGTCCGGACCAGAAGAAAAGTTTGGATTAGAAAGGTTTCCGGATTAGAAAGGTTTCTGAATTCGAAGGTTTTTTACATGTTTTTTCATGTTATTTGCAAAATAGTTTAAGGAAAGAAAACGGGAATGCATTTGAAATTGCAATTTAGATATTTTATTTTCGCAGTCTCTCATCGTTCATTTTAATAAACGTGAATACAAAAATAAAGAAACTAAAATAAAAAAATAAGCAAAAATATTATGTCCTCAAGGGTAAGTTAACCTACGATGTTAAACAGGAGGCCGAGACATGATTAGATATTCGTACCAGCATTTGTCAATTGTTGTTTACTCTTATCCGATTCAGCGACTATCCGAACTCACTGACAGTTTCCATTAATTTTCATTACTTAATCACGTATCATTGAATCCAATACAAGGGATTAAAAGATATTTCTATTGCATTATATCAAAGTATTTATAGAAGCTGACGAAAAACAATCAATTAAGCAATTATAGAAGATATCGAGGCAAGCTAAGTGTAATTTTCACACCTTCTCAGATCTTACGTTTCACCCATTAATCAAGCTAAATAACACTTATCAGTTTGGTGTATGTTTACACATGCAAGATGTGCGATCGATTATTTGTTATTTTGAATGAAGGTGTGACATTTGGCAAAATCTGTTCGGATCTGAGAGGTAAATTTTAGAGTAAAATAAGAACAAAAATTGAAAAAATCGTCCGGAATTCGGAGTAGACAGGTTCCGGATCCGAAAGGTTTTTTACTATTGAAAATAGAACGAATAAAATCGGGACTGGACACTTCGTTCGGATAAGAAAGGATTCCGGATTAGAAGGGTTCGGATTAGCAAGGCTCCACTGTAATACTAAATAAATATATAAATAAATTGATTTATAAATAAACAATCATCAATCTAACGGCTGTTCTTGTTTACAGTTATCTATTCTGTAAAAAATTTTACTTTTTGGAGATCTACTACAGTTTTACTACGAGCACTAGTATCATATTAGTTCAAAGGGCTGTTTCATGCTGATTGAATTAACTAGGATATGTTTTATCAGAAATCTTGTTTACAGGCACGTGGGATAGTACTTATCGTGTTGATAAACAAAACAAGGTTTTTGACCCCACAAAGTTTCCTCTACAAGACATAGCAGCCTTACAATATATAAATTGTTTTTGAGATTGGCAATATATTGCAGGAAACTGACACCCTGAAATATTTAATACTTTTACAGATACCGGTATTGTTTAAAATACAGAACTAGAAACTAAAGATGTCAACGAACAAATAGCTAAATAAATAAATAAATAATTTATAAATCAATAAATGAATAATTTATAAATCAATCAATCAATCATTCAATCAATCAATCAATCGATCGATCAATATAAAAAAGACACAAAATAAGTATTCAGTATTATACATTTTATTGATCATATTTCCCAGTATCTTTAGATATATGTCAATGATTATCAAACATACGTTTCTTTCATTACCTTTCTAACAAATATCACTCACTATTTGCAGTTTTGAATTAGAACTGACTTAACTTTAATTACTATTTTTCTATTTTGATATTTTAGTTTTCCTTTAAAGTTCTGTTCCGTTCCATTCTAATTACTAGTTACACTCATTCACGAAACATAGTAACCACTAAATAAAAACAGAAATTAGATACAAAAGTACATTCCTTTTGATATTTATTTCTGAAAATAAACCTGAAAGTCTTCCCTTCATGTGGTTTTAATAAATAATGTTTATTAAAATGTTGTTGTTTTTATATGATTAAAAATAACGTACATGTAATTTCGTGCACAAGATATTATTCTATTTATTCAAAAACCGCATTGTATTTAAGGCTTACGGACCCTAATGAAGTAATGGGATCCGCGCCATGTTTTTTTTTTAATAATGACGTCGCAGGGGAAAACACTCTCTCGCGTGAAATAATATACTAAAATAGATTATCCGATTCATCAGGGTCCATAATCCATAAAAAATAGGATTACTATAGTATTGAAATGATGCAAAATTTTCTTTGAAATCCTAAATCTAAAAAATAACGCACACACAAACAAAACTGAAGAAATATCGTACAACATACTACAGGAAAAGAACCCGCATATTTTGAAATTCTTGTGACGAAACACAAATTCTTGAATACAATAAATATAAACATTGAATAATTGTAAAAAAAATATCTGCATGTACAATATTTAATGATAGCCCCTAAAAAATGTCATAATATAATATGTTTTGTGAAACATGAATTGGCCTGTTTCAATATGACCATCACATGATGACTTTGATTCCTGCTACGAAAATGGTTAGTGTCCACTTAATACATGTAAAAACATAAAAAGAAAAAAATGTGGGTGTGGCGTCTGCAATATTTGATATATAGTCATGTGTATCATTGACGGTTTGTTTGAATATCCGGGCATTTAAGATGAAATAACATTTTAAAATAGTCATTAATTCAAAACGAAATTCTTCTCTTCTCCTCATTTCATAAAATCTTTTCTTGAGCTTCTCTGTTTTACAACTTTGGTTTTTACTAATTCGCCTTGTTAAAGACACATTAAGCCATAGAAACAAAAATGACATTTTCCTTTAAAGAAAACCCAAACCTGTACTTTCTTTTAATGTTTAATGAATTTAGAGCATGTTAGATGTTTATGCAGGGAACGTAGCGTTGAAGGTAAAACAATTTGTCTTTAAAGTAACAAAAAGTACAAAATACTAAATTACCATAACTTTACTAATAACCAAAAAAGCAAAAGCCATCGGGAGACATTTTAGCCATCTGACAATAAGCAACCGCTCCGGAAATTAATAGAACACCAAAACTTTTGAAGAATTTAAAATAACATTTTTTGGCTTAATGGGCCTTTAAGTAATGACGTCTATATACTTTTAATTTAACAAGTTCACATAAATTTACGCAGACAACATTTTATAGTTCTTAATACAGCATCAACACCAGCTTAAGTGATGTCTTTAATTGAGTCAAAAACATAAAACACATTTTCCACATTTAATTCAATTGTCACGTTCTGCATAAAAAGCACAGCGATTTCCATTTAAAACAAATCCAACATTCAACAGTTTTGTGAAAGTGCATTCATTCTAACAGTCGGCTGCAAAAAATGCCATTATTTTCAACCACAAACTACGAATTGCTGATGACTTGCAAGAAAATACTTGAAAACTAATTTATTTTACTGAATCTTTTGTCACACCACATATGTTTTTCATTCTAAAGCTTAGAAAGTAGCATTGAAATAATAAAAAATGCAAAAACAAAAACTGTAAAACTGTTTCCGGTGAAAGTAGACGCTGCAGACGTTTCTTTCAATACTTGTTTTGGACACGTGACTACAGTTTTTGTTAACATCTGCGGACACGAATCGGACCAGCCTGGTCGTTCTTGGTAGTTCGCCTTTTCTAACCATGTTATAAGCGGCCGGAAGTATTCCATCAGGGGACCAGCGTCCATGTTGCGTTGCCCTGTAATTACCTCCATAGCTTCCGGCCATGGTCTGGACGATCCCATTTTAAGCAGATTCCTGCAAATGAATTTACACATACTTAAATGATAGACTAAAATTTTACCATAAATACATAGAGAAAATAGAAGTGATCAAAGGTTGCAAATCAGGAGTGAATGATGTGTAATAAATCGGACGATATATCTATCATAAGTAATAGGGTTTTGTTGTGTGTGTTTTGTTTTGGGGTTATTTAGAGTAAAACGATGATAATAGCATCTGTCCACATGAAAAGAGAAATCGTGCAATTTGATTAAACTCACTACCGTTGACTTCTAAGTTAACGCATTGCAAGGCCATTTTAGAATTTTAGCAGGCTAAAGGTCAAATGATATCCCTAACCTTGTAGCGTTGCATATTAAATGGAAAATGCATGTACTATAGAAGCAAAAGATTTTGATTTTCTTTACGGTCAAACAAGTACAATTTTACCACGCGACACTTCGGCGTTTAAGTGATTCAATATAATTATATCTTGTACATTTTGAACCAAACGATACAGAAGTGCATTCTTACATAAGTTTTGTTCCGGCTTCTTTGGATTGGTAGATATCACATTTGTGTAGAGGTCCCGTATGGTTTGCTGCATCACACAATGCTTTATGAAACTGGAACTGTAGCACGTAACTGACAAAATACCTGCACGTGCAAAACATGAAAGAAATAATACACGTGACAAGAGAGAATTAACGTAGTGAATATCGATAAAAAATGAGCCGCTTCACGACAAGACCAACATAATGGGTTTGCGACCAGCATGGATCCAGACCAGCCTGCGCATCCATGCTGTTCGCTTATCAACTCTATTACAAGTGGAGAAACTGACAGCGAACAGCATGGATCCTGATCAGACTGCGCGGATGCGCAGGCTGGTCTGGATCCATGCTGGTCGCAAACCCACTATGTTGGTTTTGTCGTGACGCGGCTCAAATACAGAATAGATTATACGAAATATAAGCATACTGAAAAATTGACATGACGGCAAATATTGCTTCTCCAGCAGCCACATTCTTAACAATCATTAACAACTTTAAACGCTCATTATTTCTCATAAAAAAAATCCCGCCTCTATATAGAAAGTGCAAACAAGAGTCTGTCTCGTTCAAATAATGGTTCAGATCTGTTACATGCAAATCACTTGAAGAAAGTAGCGCTGTGTGTGAAATTATTTCTCATAACAGTAGCAAAATGTAAACAAAGTTGTATTTTTCACTTTCATAAAAATGTTTAATGCTATAAAAATGTACTTATTGGCAAAAAAGTAACAAAAGCAAAAGATGGCTCAGGTGATTGGCCGATGACAAAAAATACTATAACAGGACTCCAAAACTGATATAAAAAATTTGAGAAATGAGAAATAAAAGCATTTCTTGGCGCAATGGGCCTTTAACAGACTTCTTTATATGAATTTTATAATTCTTTATCAAGAACTTTTGTCAACATATCACCATATAGTTTATTAAAACTGACTGAGATAAAAATGTTACCTAATATAAGGGTAATTTCCGGGTATATGAAACTTTGCACCGGGGTCAAAATCGCTGCTGCTCCTTTGTACTGGGGGTGACATGCCCTGATATTTACACCTGAAATATTTTCATATGTATTTTGTATTTGTTTTCAAGAACTATGAATTATTTCTTTCTCTATATCCATTCGCGCTGACAAAACTTCCAAAAGGATATTTTAACGCGTAACCCATTTTTTTATTTAATGTCATCAAGTGGTGACAATGTTAGTTGCATGTGGAAAAAAAGAAAACTTGTATTTCTTTTGGAAGTCTACCGCTGACAGAAATTTATACATGAAAATATTCAATATTCAGCTTCTTTTTGCAAGTTTTACGCCCTGACATTTTCATCTTAAAATCAGGCGCATTTTACTATTTTAGTCTGAAATTCTATGCTTTGAGAGATAAGATAAACGATACATTCTACATTTCATATTTATTGTTTTAATATTTTTTTCTGTTGGGAGAGGGGACAGAAATTTGTATCTCTTTGGCTAAATAAAACTCGCAGATATCTGCACTTAAAAATTAATCAAATATTGCATATGAAATATCTCAACAGTAGCATGTTCTTTTTTTATAGAAAAACACCTGAATAGTTCTTTCAAAAAATCTGAAAATTCAAGATACATATTTTTTTCCTAGCTTAACTGTTTACTTTCCTGGAAAGCATATACTTTTATCTAGTTATAAAAAATTAATTATCATTTCAAGGTCATATCATTTCTTTTCTTTTACCTGTAGCCTCAGTAAATTTACAATGAACTTTTCTCAGCAACTGTCCGGTCAAGATGGAAAACTTTACAGTATAATTACAAAACATAAAACACCACTTGTTTCCACTTAACCAGCCACTTAAATAGCAGCATGAAATGTTAATGATTATTAGGTTTTAGCATTTACCCTTTGAACCCTATAAAACGCGATAAAACAGACTGGTGCTTCCAGTAAAGAATACTTGTTTGTTTGGTTTGGTTTTACGGCACACCCATACACCATTTAGGTCACATGGTGCCGAAACAGGAAAAGATAACTGGCCATCCTCGGGTGTTACTAACTTAAAGCAACACCAGGGGTTAAAACAACCTCACCTGCTGTAGCTAAATCCGATGCATTGACTAACCATTTATGCTCTCGACAGCAGATATATGAAGTGTGCCTTGCTTACGAATCAGTCGTTAGGGCATAACAGCAGTGGCTATATTTAGAATGACCTCTACCCTTAAAGAAAAAACCGGTTCACGCCACAAGGGCATCAGTCAGATTGACACAGCCTAACTCAATATATTAGCAGATTTTTAGATTAAAAGAATACAGTACGGACACTTTCATCTCTCTAACTCGAGCAATTTTCAACTGACCTCAAACAACCTCGTTTAGCAGAGAATAATCTCAATGGCTAAGTTTCATACCGTACCTTAATTTCCACCAGTCTTCGTTATATTTCTCTGGCGGTGTAGCACCACTAAATACGCTCCATCTCCATTGGTCAATTAGATAGCCGAACGGCAGAAACGCTATCTTGTCTAACGCCATCATCATTAAAAAGTTTATATCTACCTCTGCAGGATTAAATATAATTAATTTACATACTGAATATATAGTTGTTGACTAGAATTATTAGTGTTAAATTAAATCTACTTTTTAAAAATAAAATGGGTAACTTATTGAACGTCAAAAATGGCAGGTTGTCTTTGATTTGAAGTCCGTTCGTGGGAGGTAAAAAGCTGCCGCCCACGTCCCCTGACACCGTTTTTGAAATTACTGTGAGATGTTGATCAACTAAGAATTATAATAATTCATAATATTTTCCAGAGTAAAGTCACCACGATGCAAATTAATATTTTATACAAAGGCTTAATTCGGTCAATGAAAATCAGCGTCCTTCAGGCGCAATTTAAGACAACGTGTAAATGAAATTGTGCAACTGTTCTTTTTTTCTGTCCCTGTCCAGTGGAAGGTACAGAGGAAGACATTAAACAAATGATTTGCATAAATAGACAGGAAGTCTCATCATACCGTCGTCGTCATTTCCGGGTTCTAGAAGATTGATTTTTCGTAAATGTTTCGGTGTTTGTACTGACAATGCCATAACGTCTCCTATAGCTTCATGGAACCCTGAAGTAAAAAAAAATCTAATGAATTGTCTGTACACACTTTTCAGTTATCAAACGGACACCGGATGTTTAGTCGATAAGGTGACGGACAAGGGAAATCTTGTACCTTGTGTATTTCAATTATTTGGCCTATGCGGTGGGTTAATCGGTTTGATCTGTGCAAGGCTTATTTCTGTGATGGACGTGATTCGAGTCTTTCTCCACCACCAATACAACTGGAAATGAGTCACAGTCTTAAAAATAGTCATGCATTCGTAATTAATACACGTCTTAACAGAGTTTGTGCGATTCACATCTCTCAGTTATTAATATTTATGTGAATAAAAAATTTAAAAATTATCTCAAATCTTATTTATAAAATAACACTGTAACTATTATGTTCAATTTAATCAAATTTTAAAAATATTACTGACCAGGGTTGGCCCCGTCTCTAAATGGTATCGGCAGATGCCTGTATTGCATCTGGTACTGGATGTGACCCATTTCATGATGGATAGTTACCAGGTCCTCCATGTCTATATTTGTACACATTTTGATCCTGTAAGCAGACGACAATGATAATTACCGCTGGTCAATTTAAATAAATTTCATAACAAATCAAAGTTATATGAAAATGTTTGGAAAACAAGTGAATGGACCTTGTGTAAAACTTATCGTTGTCTGAATTCTGATATTTCGAGATTACAGTTACCTTACAGGTTTTGACCAATATGACTTCCACTAAGAAACGGCATCAATGCAATATAAAAAATGAATCGAACAAAACAAGTCAGGAGCCTAAAGCTATCTTAATAAGTTTCAAGAGATTCTTCTTGTTTCCTTCTTTATAAAGTGTTTTAAACATCCATGGTTTAACAGTTTTTTTCGGCCGTATGCTATTTTTATTCACCATGATTTCCGGTAAATGTCCGGGATAGTCGCCATCCTTTTCCGGTATTTGCCGGACAAATAATTCATGTATTATGTCATTGCCAAATATCAGAATATATGAATATTGAAAACACTGGTTTACTACATCCAAACGTTCTTTTCTTCAAAGACATTTCTTGTTCAAAATGGGACAATATCATAGCATAACCTCATTCTTATCCAACGAGACTAGCGCTTTAAATTTCAATGAATTGGACAGTTCAAAGTATATACCTAAAATCCTTAGCGTTATAGAAATCCCAAGCGGATGCGTGGCAGACGACTTCTCTATCTTTTGGTCTGACGATCATAGACTTGTCCCAGAATTCCTGGCGCATCGGTTCCAGTCCAAGGGAGGTAAAGAAGCTTTCAGCAGTTCGGAAAAGCTGTGTAGCGTTATATCCCTTGAAAGATGTCAAATAGATTTTACAACTTATTATAACAATTTACGCGAAAGTGTGTTCAATCAATTGTAAGGAATTAATGCTACAATTTATTATTTAATCGCTTTACTAAACGTTCATATACTTCAAAACAATTTACAATAAATGCCTACTGTTAATTAACTATCTCAATTTCTGTAGGCCTGTGGCTTTGCTTCAACTTGCTTCTTGTTAACATGTTATGGACAAAGGGAGACAATCTAGTCTAAAAGAATAATTATTGCCCTACAAGAGTTCTAGCTCTTAAACCGCTGATTTGTTTTATTGGCCAGTACTACTGTCAAAAGCTATCAACAGCGCCGAGCCTAGTCAGACTTCGTGGACTGGTGGCAACGGCTAATCGAAGTCGGCTCAAGCAGGTTAAGGGGTTACTCAAATTCTAAGACGTAATAGAGCTCTATGATTTAAACTTGATTTTACGTAACTTTAGTTTTAGTCATATAATTATATTACAAGTCAAAAAGACGCTTATCCGTCCTTTAATTTGGCGAAAATTGCTGCGTACGGGGTATTGATCGATGAATGACGTTATAACTACTAGTGTTTACCTGTTTACCAAGAGCCGGTGTTACATAATATTTTGTTATTTTAAAAGGGGGTAAAATGTTTTTAGATTTGTTCCATTCCGTGCCCCCAAATTTTTCCCAAAAAAATAGAAAAAAAAATGTCATTTTTTTTTCAATCTATCCGCCTTACTAATTTTTTTTCTGCAAATCAAAAAGTCTCATTTTCCAGAATTTTTTAAACCCTTTAAAATTTGATTAAAAATTTAAACTTTAAATCTATAAAAACAAACCCTTCTACTTGAAAAAAAATATACTTTTTTCTAAAAATCGCTATCCGCGTGGGTTTTAACCAGTCAAAAAAGGGAAATTGCTCAGTATCGGTTGGGTTTCCCCGGGGTGCTATAAAAGGCCCCAAAAAAGCTGCCTTTTCAAACCAAAAAATCAAACGAAAAAATTAAAAAATTTGGTTTTTTTTTTTTTTTTGAAAATTTTTTTTAAAAAAATTTAGACCCCCATGAAAGAAGGTCATATTAGGCTGCTGAAGTTGAACATAAAATTCATTTTTATCTCAGAAATAAACATCATTTTCATCAACAAAATTATGCATTTTTTTGTACAAACCTAAAAGATGTGCCGGGATATGTCCGCTATCCGGGAACTTGTCCTCTCCGTAAATATCCATTAGTTTCCTTCTAACATAAGTATGAAGATTTTGATATAATGGTTTTAATTGTTCGAGTAGGTGTTCAAGATCGGTTTGGAATGTTTCGGTGTCATACACGGACCTCCAGTAAGCCCCGGTGTCGTCATAACCTGAAATGACGACACAAATACCATGATTTTAGCATAAAAAAACATGTATAGAGTGATTGGTTTTTATAGACAGGAGTGATTTTAAGAAAATATTAATGCTAGAGGCATTTTATAGTATAAGTAATATATTGAGTGTTTTAACCTAATATGAGTATGCTGAAGACGATGAGGGTGGATACCAATAAAATAAAATTGACCATGACCTTCATAAGGTCAAATCAAAATGGCCGCTTTAAAATACTAAAATAGGTCATTAAAACTATGATACAATATGATGCAATTAATTATTCTTGTCAAAATCAAATGATTATTCAATATGATCAGATTTTAATGAGATTGGCCACATAAGCCTAATGGCTCAATTAACAGTATATACAGTACTGTTTTACTAGCGCGTTAAGGTATAAGACTAAGATTGAGAAAAAAAACACTTTTAATGTTTTGTTTACTTGACTTATATTGAACAATAAACTTAGTTTATAAATATTACCAAAGAATAAATATTTCGTAATAACGAATTAATATTTCGTAATAACGAAATAATATTTCGTAATAACGAATCAATATTTCGTAATTAAGAATTTATATTTCGTTAAAACGAAATAATATTTCTAATTTGGAATTATTATCTTGTAAAAACGAATTAAATTCCGGGAGAAAGTGTGGAAAATGTCACTTCATGTGTTCCGTAATTTTCAACATTATTTGTAGCTATGATTTTTTTTAAGTTTTGTTTTCATATATTTTGCACTAATTATGGTATTTATGATTTAAAAATTATTTTGAAATGTTAAAAAGTGTCATTTCAATGCCATAAACACAACACAAACCGAGACAAAAAGTGTTTTAAAAATATACTGCGCCCCACAAAAAAAAAAAACAAACAAACAAAAAACGACAGGTCTTAAGAAATGGCAACAGTAGGAATCGAACCATAGACCTCTCACACATCAGTCAATCACTTAACCGGCTGTGCTACTGCGGAAGTAATATGACTTTTACTAACATTAGTTTTTTTTTATTTTATGCTTTTCAGTGGATTACTGATTTATCCGTGAAAATTATATTTGATAATTTCACAGTGAAAATTATCAAAATATAATTTCACACTTTTCAATGACGAAACTACTTTCTTAAGATTTTCCCATGTGGTACCTCAATTTTATTTTTGCTGACAATTCTGACAATGTCAGGCTGTTTCGAGACAAGCAAAGCTGAAATTGATAAATAACTTAAATGTCAAAATTAATAAAGAGAAGAAAACTTACTTCTATTCATCTAAAGTATCAGGTAATATCGTCTCTTATTTTTATTTTTTTTTATTTATTTTTTTTTTACAGTCTGAAAAAAAAACATTCCTTCCACATGCAAAACTGCTCTTGATGACATTTGGGCATATTTAAGTTTACCATCTTGTTTAAAAATAAGTGACTATTTAAAGTTAGAGTTAAAAACAACAACAACAATAACAACACCATATTTTCATGGAGTCATAAAATTTCTAAAAGCGGGAGATTGCTACGTGTGCTTGGTATACCACGGCAGCTCTCGAAAATTTTGGAATTCAGTCACGGTTTTGAGAAAATTCTACAAGAAGATTATCACATCATTCGATATACATTAGCATTCCGGGTAACCTCCAATAAATTTCCAGGATATCTAAAAGTAACAGCAAAATTATTTGTTATAAATCGAGTAATATTTTCTTTGACCATATATAAAAGTCACGTGGGTTGGCTACATAGTAGAGGTGTTAAAATATAATTGTAATACACCCTTTGTTAGCCATTGAAATAGTATTTTATGTATAAAGGATTTTCAAAAATGGTTATTATTCAGAGCGGGCGCTATGGTTCAGGGGTAACACTGTCTGCCTACAAATCAAGGGGTCGTGAGTTCGATCCCCGCTACTCCACTGAACGAATAAATGACTGCAAGACTGGCAAAACCAGGACATAGACACAGCATAACGGCAACGATAGAAACAAGAGAAGACCTTAACGGAACAGGAAACAAGTACCGAAAATACAAGACCGAAGACGACGACCTATAACAGAAGGAAGAACAGAGAAAAGGACCGCTAACAGAAGAACAGAGACAGAGACCGATAACAGAAGAACTGACAACAAGCGAACAGAGACGAGGATTGATAACAGAAGAACAGAGACAGGGACCGATAACAGAAGAACTGACAACAAGCGAACAGAGACGAGGATTGATAACAGAAGAACAGAGACAGGGACCAATAACAGAAGAACTGACAACAAGCGAACAGAGACGAGGATTGATAATAGAACAGCAGAGACTGAGACCGATAACAGAATAACATAAACGGGGACTGATGACAGCAGAATGGAGACGGGGATCGATACAGAAGAATTGACAACAAGAAAACGGAGACCAGGACTTATTACAGAAGAAAAGAGACAAGAACCGATGAGAAGAACGGAGAAGAACGAAGACGAGAACCGATAACAGAACAGGACATATTGGATTGTTTTGTTTTGTTTTTAAATTCTGTTTTGGTGTCTAATTTGTTTTTACCTAAACATGCTTTGTGACAAATTTCAGACTTTTCCTTTCCTTAAAAGTTTTATTTGATATATCATCCATTTATGATAAAGAAATTAGGCGGCCATTTTAGTGGTCATTTTAAATGGCCATTTCAATGGTCAATATCAAGTTTTTCAATTAGGTATCTACCTTTATCGGATTCAGCATACCTTAAATAGGTAAAATACACCAAAATACCACTTGTACTACAAAATGCCTCTAGCATCTTATAGAGAGCCAAATTCTCAAAATCACTCCTGTCTATTACTGTTGTATAACAACTCAATAGCTTTACTTTCATTTTTGTTTATTTCTTAGCGCATTATCTTTGCTTTTGTTGAGCTTCATGTCAAAAGTTACATAGGCGGAAATACACATGTGGATATATCATTCTATATTAACTTGATGTCAAGTTTTAGTCACGTGACGACATTGAAGATGTCGATACACATATTTGATGATCAAACGGAATCATTAAAACCAATATTAGAGGAAAATAAAATCGTTGTTTAAAATCAGCATCATGTATTTTTAAAACTACTTTTTTTCTTCTTCCCCCCCCCCCCCCCCCCCCCCCCCCCCCCCGATAATAGATATTCAGACATTTTCAGATAAATTACTCTTGTAAAAGAAAATAATATTTTGAGAAAAGTATACAACACCTAGTTCTTTTACAGCTGTGTTACTAAGATTGACAAACTGAGCATAAGTGTCCTTCATCTTTTTCCCTGTAGCATCTCTCCATCCTTTCCATACGTTTGTCAACTCATCATAATTTGTAGAGTCCGCCATAATACGTTCAAGCTCTGTAAAATCAACCATTCTGACAATTAAGTAATGTAAAATTGCACATTTAGAATGTTGTTTTTTTATTTATTCACAATATACATGTACATGTATTTAGCATATTTGTACATGTATTTCGATAGTGTCCCCAGTCTAACATTTTATCCAGTTGGCAGGCACAACAATTTACATGAAATGTCTTCAAAATAAAGTATTCAATCCTATTTT
This sequence comes from Ruditapes philippinarum, assembly GCF_026571515.1. Classification (NCBI taxonomy): domain Eukaryota; kingdom Metazoa; phylum Mollusca; class Bivalvia; order Venerida; family Veneridae; genus Ruditapes; species Ruditapes philippinarum. The sequence goes on along the minus strand of NW_026867297.1, from coordinate 200,627 downwards.
AACATTCAAGTTTATCTGATAATTTTCATTTAGAAATGAGCTGTCATGCTATAATTATTTTTATTATTTAACGTAATCAAAGGGGGGAGTATCGAATTGTGATATTGAGGTCTTTTTTTTCATGACAACTGATCTGGAACGTTGAGTCTCAATGGTCATTGGTATCTCAACCATGTAGGATGTGTTGATGGTGTATCATAGTTTAGGGACCATTCTGTTGAAAATGTGTCAGAGTTAATCGTATACATATACATGCACAGTGCCTTAACAGGAGTGCAGGTATTAGTTACCTGCACTCCAGAGCATTGATTGGCTCTTTTTTTCAGTGGACGGCAAAGAAAGGGGTAGGGATAGAAATATCATATTCAGATGCTCGTTCATTGGTAACTTTTTTCTGGGGTTTAATATTGTTACAACAGGGAACGTGTATTTATTTTTGCCTATGATACAAAAGAGAAATAACATCAAAACACTCGGCAGTTTGATTTATATTCGGGGGGCTCTTCCAATTACGTAACTGGTTAGTTATCCAGAAAAGCTGGTTGGGTAGACCGACCGCCGAGATTTGACCCAAAATATGATAAACTGACGTTTTCACCAACCAACCAAACAAACAAATTAATTATCATTACAAGAAATAATTACATGTACGTGAAAATTTATAAAATAGCATATGAAGAACAGTTACATATACATGTATATGAAGTTATACACAAGGTAAATATTTTTGTACCTGGGTCTAAATCAACGCATTTTCCGGAAGTCAAACAAACTTTGCCAGTGCTGTACGTAGATTCCATGCTTGACTTTAACTCTCCAAGCTGTTTCATAAAAAATCAAAATATTGCTTTTTAACAAAATAAAACACACAAATAAGTATAACTTCTTAATTATTTTTGAAGGGCTTATTTCTGTTAATTTCATACTCATAGATATACATGTGACATTTTATCAAACATGTGAATATTTGATTTTAATTGTATGAATGTTAATTTTGATACAACAATTTCGTCGGTTTATGAAAACAAAACAAAAATATTTTATTTGTCAAAAAACGAAGTAATACTCGTAGCATAATGTATTTAATGTATTTAAAAAAAAACGGAAAGAAAAAAAAACGTTAGTGCAAAGAAATTTATGTAAATGTGACACGTTGGACCAGACCACAGTCCGTGACTATTTAGTAGCCCATAAAAAAAGGAAAGAAAAACAAGAAATAAAACTTTATGGTTCAAATCAATAAGTTTGGTTTGCTTAATTGGATAGTTGTCTTTGAATAACCTTCTTAAAAGAGTTATGGCGTTCGAATTCCAGTAAAGGAGGCTGCATGTTTTCTTTTGTGTTAAACAGGCGTACGGAAGTCCTCTCTTTTTTCCATGGTACCCAATGAAACCGGTAGTAATGCACGTGAGACACCTAATGTACACACAAAGACCAGAATTAATGCAAGAGGGACATCTAAAAGCAAAGCCGAAATGTCAACATAATATTATGACAGTAACAGTGTGTTTATTGCCAGAACCCAACGCTAATATTCATTCAACATCACTTTCTGAAAATTAGGAAAACCGGAAATGTAACCTTTTTGAGCTGGTTCTCATCTTTCAGGGCACTGGTACCAATATCTGCCATTTTACGTAGTCTACGTTTTAGTTGCGCGTCTTTGTATTCCTTCCAGTGATACATGGATACGTTCTTAGCAACCATTTTCTCATACTTTGCAATTTCAACATTGGCTTGATTCTATAAATAGTTGGCAATATAAAATTCACATTATATCTATGCTACAAGGGGGTAGATGTACATTTAAATATGGGTCTAACATACCGGCATTTAAAGTATTAAGTTTTCTGAGTTTGGCAATTCGATGAGTAATATCGAACTGTTTTTCACCAGGATCAAACAGGATTATTAGTTTTTTAGAACTATTAAATATCTTAAGATCCGGGTGCTATAAAACATTTTTAACTTTGTATTTTTTCGTTCATGATAAATTAATTTTGTATAAAGTAAAATTTAATTTTAAAACAGTTTATAACTTGTGATATTTTTGTAATACTTTTGGACCAAACACCCCCGTACCTGGACAGATTCGATGACTAGATTTTTTTTGTTATACATGTATAATAATTGATTTTAAAATGAATACGAATTGCTAAGGTAGCCAATTTAGACTTTTTGTCAACTACAACTGTATTAATTGCCCGTCGATAAACAACTGCTTATAGGGTTGATTATAGTCATTCTAATGTTCTGTAAATATATTTAATGATTACTGCCTAGAAGCCCAAAATTATTTTTTATTGCTCACCATTTTTTCTGCTGTTTCATCTGTAAGATTTGTGTTATATGCCCAGTCGGCCTCTGAATTCCAATAGTATTTATCTGAAGCCTCGTTTTCATACTGTGATAACCAATCGTTTAATTCGTCTGCTTCCGTCACGTGAGTACAATCGTCTGACCAACCACGTTCATCTTCCGGTACTCTTTCTTTTAACCAGTCAATGAGTGGTTTAAAATATTCCATTAATGGTGCGGCGCTCATTTTATCAGTACCTGTAAATTTCATCATGGCTTCTGTCCATGGTTTAGATGATCCCATTTGTAATAAATCTCTGAGATAGAATACACATTTAGTAAGTACATACGAATAATAAATGACATACATGCATATTGACAATATTCATATGAAAAATCAGTGTCTAAATTTAATTTAAAATGAGTTATAGGCCTACATATGTACATGTATACAATGTTAAGTAAATTGCTTTATTGAGATATTCTTATTGAATAAAATAAAATCATAAAGATAAATATATTTCATATATAATTAAAATTCATAATTCATGTAAAATTTATTTTAAAAAAAAAACAACATTACGGACCATGATCAACATTATAGGAATCGCCATATTGGTATTTTGTTTTCAAATTATGACGTCATAGTGGGAAACACCATTTCACGTGAAAATGTACTAAAAATAGAAATATGTCGAAAAAAGGCGAGTTACGATAAAGTCCGAAATTAGTTGATGACATTTACCGAATTATAAGGTTTCATATTCCTTACAAAAAGATGCAGATGATATCTATATACATGTATATACATTATTTTATGCATTTGTATTTATAAATTGTAAGGATATATATCATGCTGGAATACCTCAATCTATCACCAGCTTTTGTCGAGTTGAATATATCACAATGATGCAAGGGTTTAGTATTGCCCGAATAGTTACACAATGCTTGATGAAATTGAAACTGAACAACAAAACTTACAAAATATCTGAAAATATAAAAACATGCAACATGCAAACCAACTCAACAACAAAACTTACGAAATATCTGAAATTATAAAAACATGCAACATTATCAAGATTGGTGTTTACGCTGGCGTGCAACTAATAATGTGACTTTCAAATAATTTTACTTAAGCTATACCTTTAAAGGTATGTTATTTGACATTCGTTACTGTCGGATCATTCTCAAACTACAAACTATGTATCTCGGGTTCAAGCCTTATTGGGTCATGTTCATGTTTCCTTATTGAACGATCCTGGACGCGGTTCAAAAAGTGGTTCAAAGAAACTTCGAGCTTTCAATCCATGCAAACTTAAATATGTTTAACTGACAAAACAGTGCATGCATTATATCAGTTAGAAATTTGTTTTCCTTTGGCTGTAAAACAGATTTAATGAAACATTCTAATTAGTTGCATGTAAAACTGAAAAGTTGACATTATGGAAACATTTTAATATTTATTTAAAGTGATGTCTATCGGTAAATAATTAGTTGAGGCAACTATCACACTGGTCACGTGACATTTAAAATACCACGTGATATGTGCGTAGGTCCAGTCTGAAAAGAATAGCATCTCACAAGTACGGGGCGAGTTAAAAAGCCGCCCGTTGAAACGCGAGATTCTGATTGGCTCAAACAGAGCACCGTTAACATCTCGCGGAATTTAAACCTTTGATACATTTTATTCAAAGTACAGTGGTAGTCCATTTCGTTTCCATAAACAAAAAATGATGAAAAACTTTGGAATCATCCAAAATCTAGTTTTTCCATGTTAACATGTGGTCTTTCACCTAATTTTGGTGAAAAATTGATGTTTTGTAACATTTATATTTTTTTTAGTTAAACGTGTTTATTAGAAAGTAAAAAAAAAGTTTCGGCTTATAAATAGAAAATACAGGCTTGTAGTTTTCTATATGAAAGCACGGCCATTTCCTACATCCTGATCATGTTTTCGAATTTTACACACATAAGAGTACGCATATTCACCAGGGAAAAATCAGATTTGCCAAAAAAAAATCCTTACGCATTTAACAGTAGATTTATAAAAAAAAACAAGTTACATGTGTCCGTAGTACCCTTATGCAAAATTCCCTTATCATTGTTTAAGATATGGTCTTTGTTATGTATGGTGTTCTTTAGTACAGCGTAAAGAACAAAAACGTCACGATGCGCATGCGCTATGAATGGTTATCATAATTTCAAACCAGAGCAATCCTTCTATACCTGAATTACCTAAACTTGACACCGGCCACTTTAGAGTTGTAGATATCACATAAATAAAGAGGACCCCTGTAGCCTTTGGCGTCACAGAGGGTCTTATGGAAATGGAATTGGAGTACGTAACTAATAAAATATCTGAAATATGTAAATAAATATGCTATGATTGGTGGTTGTTGTGCGTCTACGAGGGTATAAATTTGGTTGAATGGCAGAATCCATTATCGCATCGGATAAGACTGTTTCTATTCGTTTTTTGCAAGAGTCTTTTTCTATAAGTGCCTTTTAGCTAACATATACGATTAAATACATACACATATGGAAATTGCCATCTAAGGCATTATTCCTTGGTGCAAATAGAAAGCAAATTAACTGACATCCTCGGTAACCCAGGCTATTTACCGTATACCCGTATTAAATGTAGTACTTGTATATACGTAATGTGTACCGTGGGTTCCGACGATGATTAACTGAATGAAATAAAGTATTCTAGGATGTAAATGATTTGTAAAAAAATCATACATTTATATCCTGGTACATGTACAATAAGCGCGCCTATTAAGTTCAACGAATATCTCAAACCTGAATCTGTGCTGTGAAAAATACAATGATAAACAATAATTATTGCTATAAATTTTACCATTGATATAAATCAGTAAAATAAATCCCTGATAGATAAAATTGATAAATATTTTCATTATTGTCACGTTAGTCCGACTTACCTTATATAAGGCACATTGGCTGGAATGTGGTATTTTGCACCAGGGTCAAAGTCATTCTCCGTCCTCTCAACCGGCGGCGACAAACCTTGATACTTACATCTGACAATAAAAATTTACATCTGACAATGAAGATTTACATCTGACAATAAAAAATCATATCTGACAATGAAGATTTACATCTGATAATATAATTTACATTTGTCAATGATTTTTTATCTGACAAAAACTTGAATTAAGAACATTACACTCCCTTTGCATACTTACAAAAGTAGGTTTCAAACATGTATATAAACTAATAGTTTTTTTTAAGTTAATTCGAAATACAAGGCAGATATATTAAAAGAAGTGCCATTATTTTTAACTGCTAACCTGAGGTCCCACCATTTCTCGTTATATTTGTTTGGCGGTGTTTGTCCGCTAAATACACTCCAGCGCCATTGGTCTATCAAATAACCAAACGGAAGGAATGCAATCTTCTCTAAAGCCATTTTCATTAAAAAGTTTATATCACTTTCTGTAACAGAAGACAATAATTTATCTATATTTGAAATTATATTTAAAGACAAGATTCAAATAATATTCATGATGATGGTGATGATAATGATGCTGACAAAGACGCCTTGGTTGAAGGGGAAAAAAGGAAAAAACTCATGAACATGATGATGACGCTGAAGCCTCTCTGTAGCAGATGACAATAATCTATTTATAGAAAAATTACATTACAGTTATAAGTAAACTAGAAATGTGTCATCATGCCACGGATGCCCCCGCATGCAGCCAAAATTTCAAATTTTATAATATTTAGTTCCAAATTTGTTTGCACAAATTATTTTTTTCATTCTAAGTTCAAAGCCCTTAAAACTTTTCAATGTTAACACAAACCATTTTTATACAATGTTCAAGGCACTGAAATTATTCAGTCTTAACCTTTTGAAAATAGCATATTGCATATTTGTAGCCAAAATAATGGCTATATACATTTCCACAAAAGTATGAGTGCTGAAACTGAAAGTTCAAAATTTTTCCAACATTCAGGAAAGATAAGTTTGTCCAAAATCATTGAACCATGACCGAATTCGAACTTGGCCTGCGCATTCTTAAAACATATCCATATGTCAAAGTTGAGTTGAATGTGTAATACTGTTGGGGAGATAATAAATGGAAACTGAAAATTTCATATTATTTTTAAAGTGAAAGGGGCATAACTCTGCCCAAAATCATCGAACCATGACCAAATTTGAGATTGACATGCGCATTCCTTTGACATATCCATATGTCAAATTTGAGTTGAATGTGTAATACTGTTGGGGAGATAATAAACAGAAACTGAAAATTTCATATTATTTTCAAAGTAAAAGGGGCATAACTCTGTCAAAAATCATCGAACCATGACCAAATTCAACCTTGACCTGTATTTTCTCATGACATATCCATATGTCAAGTTTGAGTTGAATGTGTTGTTCCATTGGGGACATAATGAACGGAAACTGAAAATTTCTTATTATTTTCAAAGTGAAAAGGGCATAACTCTGCCAAAAATCATCGAACCATGACCAAATTTGAACTTGACCTGCGCATTCCTTTGACGTATCCATATGTCAAGTTTGAGTTGAATGTGTTGTACCATTGGGGAGTAAATTAACGGAAACTGAAAATTTCTTATTATTTTCAAACTAAAAGGGGCATAACTCTGCCAAAATCATCGAACCATGACCAAATTCGAACTTGACCTGTATTTTCTCATGACATATCCATATGTCAAGTTTGAGTTGAATGTGTTGTACCGTTGGGGAGATAATGAACGGAAACTGAAAATTTCATATTATTTTCAAAGTAAAAGGGGCATAACTCTGCCAAAAATCATCGAACCATGACCAATTTCGAACTTGATCTGTATTTTCTTATGACATATCCATACGTCAAATTTGAGTTCAATATGTGCAATGGTTATTAAGATAATGAACGGAAACTGATGATGACGGAAGGACGGAAGGACGGAAGGACGGAATGACGGAACAGGGTAACACTATATGCCCCTGCCATTATATGGCGGGGCCATAAAAATTCGTGAATAAAATTACATGTAAATGACTGCAAATGACGTATTAAAGGAACATGTAAATCCCTCTCATTCATAAAAATTATAATTTCAGGCTTATTTTCATTATAATAATGATATATACATGTGTAAATACCTTGTTTTGTGTCCATTACAAAAAGAAAATTTTAAATGAGATATATTAGGTTACGATACATAAGATCAAACTCAAAAAAGGTTTAAAATAAATTATAATTGTGATTTCTTACCATATGTATTTTTCATATCTTTAAGAAGACCTATTGTTTTAAGATGTCCAGGTGTAGACACGGACAAAGCCATTACGTCACCTATTGCCTCATGGAATCCTGAAATTTAAAATTTCCACGCTAAATGTTTATTTTACATAAACATGACAATCTTTCAATCTGAATATGACCATCCATTATTTTAGGGAAAGTTTAACAATATGTACTGACTGAATAGCAAACACAGTAATCAGACGACAAAATTGTGCGGGCTCATCTTGGTCTGCTCTGACTAATATATTATTATAGACGTTGAAATGTGGTTGTTTTCAAAACAGCTTATATTCAGTTACTTATATAAAAGATCAGAACATGTTCTGGGATTGACAAATATACATTTATTTGGATTTTAAAGGCATTTTGAGTTCAACACCCCAAGTATCTGTGGTCTCTGCTAGCATTCCAGGAGTTTAAAAGATTTTCTTTTAATAATAAATGATGACGTACCAGGGTTAGCTCCTCCTCTAAACACGACTGGCTGGTCTTTATATTGTAAGAAATATTGTATATGTCCCATCTCATGATGTATAACAATCATCTCCTCCATGTTCACTTCCGTACACATCTTAATTCTAGAAAATACAAAAAAAAATTCTATTTTCAAAGTGAACGGTGTCGCATAATAATTTTAAGTCTGTGAGATATGCAATTTCCCTTTCCGGATTCAAAATGGCTTCAAATTGACTTGCCGAACAACAGCCATAACGAAGAGTGGTTTATGCTGGCTTGAAAGTTGGCAACATTTTGTCCCGAAAAGATAAGTGAAATAAATTTATGTACATGTATAAGATCTCTTAAATAAAAAAAAATCTTACATACATTTTACGTACTTCCGGTAGTGCTTTGATTCATTATGTGTAAACATACCTGAAATCTTTTTGATTATAGAAGTCCCAGGCGGAGGCATGGCAGACCATGGTGATACCGTCTGGATTAACCATGATTGTACCGTTCCAGAATTCCGCCGGCATTGGTGATAAACCCAGTGATGTAAAGAACTCCTCAGCTGTTTTAAACATTCTCATGACGGTGTAGTTCTAAAAAATAAAGAAGGTTCATACATGTATATTATTCTTGTAAAACCGAAGATTTTTCTCCTTTATTCGCAACTAAGTACATATAGTATTTTCCATAATGAATCAGATTTAACTGCAAAGGACACGAATAGGGTGTCAGTAAATACCGCGCAAATTTACCGGAAGTCAAGGAGAAGACTAACCGACTATGGCCGAAAAATAAATGATAAAATAAGTTCGGGTTAATGATAAGGTAAACTCATTCTTTAAATTATAAATGCAAATATATGCATCATATCTTTTAAAATATTTAAGTCATTATTGTCAATGATTTCCAGTATAGATTTACATTATTATTTATATACATTTGGTTAGTTTTAGACTCACCTGTTGTGCGACTATCATATAAAGAGTGACCTTGACTTATAGCAAGTTTTTAAGACTCTTACAAGATACATTTATTTTTTCATACAATAAAAAGTAAATTAAAAATACCTTAAAATGCACTATGCAAAGCATTCATACACTGGACATCGGTTTTAAACATTTGAAAATTCTTGTTGAAATAACTAAGTAAGTATCGAACTCGTGTTTTTTGTGGGATTTTTAATGTATTATACCAGACTACACTTTTCAAAATAATATCAAGAATCTTAAAACCTTCTTTTTTTTCGGGGGGGGGGGGGGGGGTTAATTATATCAATTTCATTACCAGTTTACTTTGAGTCTACTAAAGTTACATAAAACAAACTTAAAGAATCGAACCTGTCTTAGCATTTCCGGTGTGACGTCAATCTTTTCGACACCTTTGTATGGTTCAACTAAATTGTATATATTGTTCCATTGTTGGCCCCACATGTTTCCTGGAAAAAAAATATTATGATATGAATTGCTTCTTGCAATAAGTTTTTGTCGATCTTTTCAGCATATCGCCTTTAATCTTATTTGTCAAAGGACAAGTAACAGCCCATATAATGGCAATAGTACGTTCATACGAATACATGTAGTTTTTAATTATGATATTTACTCTGACCACGCATAATATCTAAGATAGACTTAGCTAGCTTTTTAATCTTGTCAAAACCATTCATCATTTTTGTGAGATGAATTTAAGGCGTCGTTGATTTTGTTTACAAAATATACTTTGCCCCTTATGATGATGTTGTCGAATAAAGCTCGAAATGAGTAATCAAATGATGAAGGAAAAAATAGCCATACAAAATTAAGTTCTTGTAAGGATAAAAAAAACAGAAAAAGAAATCAACTAGAGAGGTGTCCATTATGACCACGGATGCCCCACAGCCCACTCCTCTACGGTCAGGCAGCGTTGCAACAGCGGGACGGACGGACCGACAGACACGAAGCTCGTTTCTCCCAGCAAGTACTGGGAACATATTTATACGTAACTATAGAAAACACATTTCAAAATATTTACCAAGTAAATGAGCAGGTATGTGGCCTGTCTTGGGAAAATTCTCTCCACCGTACGTTAGTTTAAGTTGTTTCCTTACATACCCATGTAGAAGTTTGTATAACGGTTTTAATTCATCTAATAAATTTTGCAAATCTTTCTCAAATGTTTTAGTCTCATACACCGATCGCCAGGAGTCACCAGTGTCGGAATAATCTGCAAAAAAGTGGAGATGCTTCATTGAAAAATATAGAATTAATAAAATTAAATTATAACAGGTTAAGTTTAAAAAAAAATACTTTGAGCACGGCTGTCAAGAAATCTTGAAGCACTCTCGAGTTGGCTTCCTTGAACTAACCAGTACTTGTGTCATTTGAAGAAACAGTGTCGTGACTCAAGAAGGGTTCGAACCCACGATCCCTGGTTTGAGAGGAAGATACCTTAACCACTAGGACACCGGGCGCCTGGTTTCAAATCTAGTATATTGCGCATAGCGGTGCATGCTAATCTGATAACATTTAAAATAATTAATGCCACTACTTTGAAATCATTTAGAAAACGTCTTCTGAGCCAAAAAAAATTTGCTAGCATTGACCTTTTTAACAGACAATTTGATTTGTGTGTTTACGTCTCTAAACGTGTTAAAATCTCTGTTGAAATGATAAATCTTTTTTAGTCTACTTACTTAGTTGTCTGACAGCCTTGTTGCTAAGTTCAACAAACTTGGCATAATCTGACTTCATGAGTTTCCCGGAGGCGTCTCTCCACTTTAACCACGCCTCCTTTAATTCTGAGTAGTTACGTGATGACGTCATGATTTCCGTCAAACCTGCAAGTCGTATATGAAAGTCAGAAATAAATTAATTAATTAATCAATTAATGTAATATAATATGATATGATATAAAACTAGTATAATATAATGTGATATAAGACTAGTATGATATAATATAATACTAGTATAATATGATATAATATAATAATATAATTATGATATATATAATATAATATAACATAATTAATATTAATATAATATAATATAATATAATATAATATAATATAATATATATATATAATATAATATAATATAATATAATATAATATAATATAATGACATAACATAATATAATATAGGGTGAATGCTTTAAAAGCCCTGATCAACTGTTGGTGTGCTTTATTTGCTATGGTTCTATTTGCATTATTTAACTTGTTTTAAAAGTAACTGAAATAGTTTCTAACTAAATGTAAAATAATTGTCGTTAAAATTAAAACAGAGAATCTTAATAACGAATTTATAATACCGCAAACTTCCTTTTTTAGAAAAAAAGTGAGATATTATGGCACTGAATAATTGGCTTCTTTGATTGAGAAGGGTTAATTAGTAAATTTGCCGCAGTGTATATAAGAAATATAAACTTTTCAATTATCCAATGAAATTCGATGTAACAAACGTGCACTATTATACCAGCTGCAAATTGAAATATATCTCACCAGGCTCGAGTAAAAGACTTTTTCCATTTGACATTTGAACTTTAGCTTTTCCATATATTCCTTCAATTTTAGCTTGTAGATCAGCCATCTGTATAAATTGAATATGACAAATAGTAATAATCTAGAATAAAACAAAGTAAGCACAATAAAAATAATAACATTCTTAAATAAACATGCAATTTCACTGGCACTGTTTTCAACTTTCAAGTTAATTAAATTTTACGTTTTTTGTTGTTGTTGGTTTGTCTGTTTGTCTGTTTATTGTTTGTTTGTTTTGTTGTTGTTGTTTGTTTTGTTTTCGTTTTATACTTTGCTATGATCACATCAAGAATTTGAACCATTCCGTGATAAGAAAAAATCTCACAAAACTTACCTCTTTAAGTTGATTTTTATCTTCTAAAGCGTTTGTACCTATATCTGTGATCATTTTAAACTGTCTTTTCATAGAAGAATTAGTAAATGTTTTCCATGGGAAATAATTGGCTTGTTTGTACATTTCTTTATCGAAATCTGACTTCTTAAGGCTCATTTCAACCTGAAATTCAGTCGTAAAGAAACCGTCATGTATGTTACAAAAAAAAACAAAAGAAAAGAAACACACCACTTACGTTTTTAGCTCAGACTCATATAGATATAACCAGTATTTTGTCAAATTTTATGCTGTGCAAAAATCAAATGAACATATTTCAGTTGTAAACTTCATGTATTTTATTTTGCGAAGGTTGATAATCGTAAACAAAAACAAAATGTTTATATGGAAAATTGCGAATTAATTAAAATAATTTAGTTAACGTTAATTAGAAAATAAAGAAATAATGAAATAGCTTTATTGAATTTTTTACTTCATAACTTAAACGAGGTGAAGCAAATAAAGGAAATGAGGTATTATAAAAATGAAACCTAAACATGATAACATAAGCAGCACGATGAAAAATAAGGAAAAGTATTTATCCTGTCACTTGTATCAATTTCGGCCCGATAAAAAGGTGCCGTATATTTTTACTGATCTACGGCACTTGATCACGTGGTATGCATGAACGGGCACCTGTTTGCCGGACTACTTTACACTGTAGAATAACGAATTTTGGAAACTTTGATAAAACTTTTTGTTTATTTTATTTCACTCTATAATTTTTCAAGCGAAATTAAAATTATTAAAAGTGAAATAAATGTAAAACTTAACTCGTTTGCGACATTAAAATAGCGTATTTGATTTGATTGTTTTGCACGTGCTGTTTGGCGCTACATTATGACGTCACGTAAACAATACTTAAAACGTCTGTACAGCGTTAACGACTGAATAAAAGATATTGGTGTTCGAATTCATTTTCTTAGTTAGACCATTTTTTTTTTCATTCTAGATAGTTTTCACAACAAAATTCGACAATAAAATGTTTTTATTTATCACATTTTTCAAACAAAATGGCGCCCTCAATGTGAAAATACACAGGGCGATAATAAGAACGGCGAGTGCATTGTTGTAGAATAATGCACGCTTCGGGCCTTCTTTGTTTATATAGAAACATTTCCGATAGTGTGATTAAAGGTAGTTTGCCTAATAAAATTCTTTTAAAAAACGGTGACAGGATAAATAGAATAATTTGATGCCGTGGATGGAGAAAGTTTATCTGGCTCTGCTCCGGAATTTATTGGGTGAATAAATTCCCCGCCTCGCCAGATAAACTTTCTTCATCTACGGCACCAACGTATTATTCTCTATATAATGAAATCTAAAAAAGATAACGTAATAATTCTAGTTTAAATACGGTTATTTAAATAAGATAATGCTTATACGTACTATAGTAAAATTAAGACTGGTATCCTGCGCACTTATATGGGAAGCATAATTGGATAGGGAACCAAAATAAACGAAAGCAGTGTATAAAATACAGAATGACAATTTTAAAACGGAAAATGTAAAATAAAAATGAACGATTATTTTATACTATTTCACGTTAAGAGTAAATCGAGCTCGCTTTGAGGCTTTGTCTTTTTCATATTAAACGAAAGTAACGTAAATAGTAACGCAATTTTAACGAAAGTACGTAAAAAAAGACTTAAGTAATATAACGTATACATTGTATAAGGAAATCTTAAGCAAACGTGCATATCAAATAAGGTTATATATTAAGAGTGTTCTCTACCATAGCAGCTTGGTTAGCGTCTGTGATGTTAGAACCATAGTTCCATTGTGACAATACAGACTTGTACATCATCTCCGACGCCTTGGTATTATAATAATCTAACCATTTTGCAGCCATCGGTTCCTCTATATCATCTGTGATTGTTGGACAATCCTCATGCCACCCTGGCTTTTCGTCTGAAATGAATAGTGCGGGGAAAATAGTACACGTTAAACGCTTGCATTGTTTTGATTTTAATCAAATTCTTTCACAGATTTCCAGCATTATAAAGCTGAAAAACTAGCATAAATGTTAGCTAAAGCAACTGTCAACAGATTTATTCGAAGCTTTATTCAATAAACATATTACAGCATATTGTCATACAAATTGACATGCAAAAATGTTTATAATCTTGTAATTCAACATTTGATAAGTAAATAAAATTTACAGAACATACAGAGCACGACACTCAATACACTCAATACCGTATTCCAGAATATACAAGGCGCTTGAATGATTAAAAGATATAATCTCATTTCATCCTACGAAATGCACTCTTAGAGGTCTAATTCATCTGTTCGCACCGATTTATTGACGATAATTAATGAAAAATTTAGAATCGTCGAAAAAAAGCGATATTTTTCTTCTTTGTGATCATGATTTCTGCAAACGTCTAGAGGTACTACTCCAACACTGTAGTGAGCTGGGTAGTCTTTCATTATACAGCTAGGCCAGTCTGCATATAAATGCAGTTTGAATTCATAGACTCAGTATTTTGATACTGAATCCCCTCGAACGATAATGGTCTGCTCCTAACGTTAATTACACAAGATTGTGGCCAAGTCAAAAGAAAATTGGCTGCAATGTTACCTTTATTTTGTTCATCCAGCCAATTAATTAGGGGTTCGAAGTATTCTAAAATTGCTGATGCGTTCATCTTTGATGTTCCTGTAATTTTTTTAAATATTTCTGGCCATGGTTTCGATGCACCCTCCTGAAGTAGTTGCCTGTTACCAAAAGAAGAGATGACATGTTTATTGCTTTCATTTGTAAGAAATATTTATTTTTTAAAATCGTTGTTATTGTCAGTACATGCCATATGAAATCTGGTCACTCTTTTTTTCTACTTTTTGTGTACTTGAGAACTTTACTCATGTTTTCACTAAGGTTCAGATAAACATTATTAATAAATATGTGCGTCCTCCATAAAATTAAGCGCAAAATATTTCATCACGAAATACAATTAAGAAAATAAACATTTTTCTATTTCAAGAGACAATCAAGAACAATAATTTTACTTTCCTATTCCCCAAGACTATACTTTACTGGTTAGCGTAGATGTAGTGACAGAGTAAAGGAACTATAAACAATCAAAGTGTAATATAAGTTTTAGAGGTTTTATACTGACTCGAGCTTTTGACCAGCGGCAGAGTTGTTGTATATGTCACACTGGTACAGGGGGCCTTTTTGTGTCTCTCCTGCGGCGTCACATAGTGCTTTGTGAAACTGAAACTGTATAACGTAACTCACGAAATATCTGAAACAGGAAAAAAATGTATCTACAGATTCGTAACCGACTTTGTGCCCCTTGTAAAAAATCTAAACTACATAGATATGAGAAGGACGCATGACAAAATTCACATTTATAGAAGCTTTTTCACGCTATAAGCATCTAGCATTCACTGAAATATTATAATTATCTAAATGTGTATTTCTTTCATACAGAGGAACAAAACGTATATAAAATATGGCTTGTACCAATAAAGTTCTTAAGATCATGAAATATACAATTATTCATTCTACATTCAATATTTGAAAGGAACAAGAACTCGGCAATATTTGTTAAAAATTTTCATCTCCGTTATCTCCCATCGGTTGAATGATCAATACCTTATATAAGGAGTGTTTCCGGGTATGTGGTATTTTGCTCCTGGGTCGAAATCATCACTTGACCTTGCTACAGGGGGTGAAATCCCCTGATATTTGCATCTGCAAGAAAAAAAAAGAATAATAATACCGTTTCAAAGAATCTTGTATAGTACTGAAATACAAGACTGATCTTTGAAGACCGGATCTAAGTCATCTTCTCACTATAAATAAAGAAAAACAACTCTTGGCCAAATAATCCTTTTCAACCCTTACCCCGCTAAATATTTTACATTGACTTGTCCGTCTATTAATTTGGGCAAATCAATTTATCATTTTAAGGGAACAAATTAAAAATAGGTATTGACTGAAAAGCGAACAGTGCAGGCTATGAATATTACGAATGGATAAAATATGTAAATCAAATTACTAAAAATAGATACAAACACAACGTGACAAGGTATACCTTAAACCTGCCCAATCAGATGTGTATTTTTCTGGAGGCGTGTCTCCACGAAAAACGCTCCAACGCCATTGGTCGATCAAATAACCAAACGGAATAAACGAAACTTTATCTAAAGCTTGCCTCATCAGAAAATTTATGTCAGCCTCTGAAATTTCATAAAAAAAACATGCTCATTGAAATATGAATATTGTCTTATCATCATATAATCATATTTATTTTAAACAATAGTTCTTAATTACAATTTTATTGAAAATATTTGACCAATTGAAATCGATTCAGCACTACGTCATGAAAAGGCCCGACCAACAAACCCTATATCATTTTTAAGGTTATTTTCATTAATCAATCAAAAGATAATAAAAACCATCGTTATTTTCCAGCGTTTTCAAAAGACCAACGGTGTGCAAGTGTTTGGGTGTAGACGCTGATAGAGCCATGACGTCACCAATAGCTTCATGGAATCCTGAAGAAAAAAAAGATTTACGTGAGAGCAAAATAAATGTATAACTCTGGGCTTGCGCGAATAAAACAGTTTCAGCATGACTTCCTCTTAAGAACTTTCAAACGTCAAAAAAGGTTCGATGACACAACATTGCGTTCAATACAAAAACTATTTTAGAATGAAAAAAAAACAAACATTTTTTATTGTTGATGTTTTTTTTTTTTTTTTTTTTTTTTTGGGGGGGGGGGGGGAGGTTTGGTGGTTCGATAATTGTCATAATTAGTATATTAGTACATGTATATAAGATGTATAAAGCCGTTTTTTAAATAGGAATCCTGATATCAATGACTCTTAATTGACTTTCCGTTGGTTGAACTTCCGTTACATATGAATGGCTTTAGATTTAAAGATTGTGTCACCTGTTGTTGGTAGTTTCTGGAACAAAAATTATAGAATTAAAAAAAAAAGTTTTTTTTTCTGTCCCAGATAGTTTCAATTATAAAAGCATCTGAGAGGTAACTTGGTAAAGGCCAAACACAATATTGGGTTCATGATGGACTGAATAATTGTAAACCTGTACCTGGGTTTCCTCCCTCCCTGTAAACATAGGACAAGTTCTGATATTGAAGATAGTATTGTATATGTCCCATCTCGTGATGAATAGTCACTAGATCATCCATTGTTATATCTGTACACATCTTAATTCTGTCAAAAACACAAAATGTAACTTTACACATTCATATGTTCTACATATGTGTATTCTATGATTATTTTAATAATGGTCTTAAAGGCTTATATAGCACTGTGGCTGAAACCTATCTGAATCCTGTATATGAAATATGTTTATTGGTTTTTTTACAAGGTACACTTGTTTGTTTAAAATATTCTAGCTTTAGTCGAGGGTCAAATCCGATAACCTTATTCTTTGGTTCATGAAGTTTTATATTTGAGGCAAAATTTTATAAACCACGTGACTGCTACCTTTGTTAATCACAATGGAACCAAATAAACTGCGGAATAAAAAGATAGTCTCACAAAAGAATATCAAAAGAATGAAAATACAATGTACTGTTGTTGTTTTTTTCGGAAGGTAGGAACGTCACATATTTTGCTGACGTCATTATTGAAAACAAATATTTATGTAACTTGCCCTGCTCTTCCAATATTGAATTGAATAATGTCTCTACCTTACGTCATTTCCTTTCATGAAATCCCAAGCGGAAGCGTGGCAGACGACTTCTCGTCCGTCTGTTGGTTTTTCAATCATAGAGTTCTGCCAGAATTCTGGCGGCATCTCTCGAAGACCAAGCGATACGAAAAAAGTTTTCTGCTTTTTTGAACATCTATAGCTGTATGTTCAAAAAAGGGCAAATTTTAGAAATTTTTTTAAGTGTTCCTTGTTTTATTTCCTTGACACGGATTGTTTTTTTCCATAGTTTGTTTTCTTTACTGTGCCCATTTAATTTGTCGGCGCGCGTCCCCTTTGGCCCGGGTCTTTTTTTATTTTTTTGTCTTTTTTACACTTTTACTATTTTAAAAATTTTTTTTTTTTTGGGGGGGGTTGTTGTTTTTTTTTTTTTTTTACTTTTATAAAATTGTTTTTTTTAAATTTTCCTATTTTTTTGAATTTGTTCTAATATAAAAAGTTTTGAACAACTCATTGGGGTCTGTATAAAATAAAATTTGTAATAATATAGTAAAAAATAACTATATTATCATTTTTAAAATCATTTTGTCATTCCTTCGGTCATTTGTTCGTCCGTACGTTGTATCTTACAAACATTCTGTCATTATTTTATGTTTAACTACTTTCAATCATTATTTCGAGGTCACTATGAAGATTTTTTGTTGTTCTCATGTCCCCTTAAGTCTGCTACTGGCAACAGACTCGACCCAAACGACGTGAAAATAAAGTTCATTGTCTCATTTAAATGCATAGTTATGTATTAATTACCCATCTGAATTCTGTAAACAACACGTCAACGTTGTTACTGTAACGCCTATCTATCTACCTATTTAATCTATTTAATTACATATGTTTGATAAACTTTTGGATGTCATACTTTTATTTTTAACGAATGCTTTTCTCGTGTTTAGGTACTGAAACATTTTGGTAATTGGTCGTTAAGTAATTAGTTTAACTGATAGTAACATTGAAACGTAAAAACCAAAGGCCGTGTGCAAACAATGTCTACTTTTTGATACTGTGAGAACATTATCATTTATGAAACCAAATTAGGATATCTAACAAGCAACCCATCGCAACTGACATTATTCTTGAAGAAATGAACGCCATTGTATTTTTTGTAAAAAGATTGATGATGAATACCACTTTCCAAGACAGATTTTGTGTAAAATGTATCTGTGACATTTTTGACACAGCTTATTGCTTACGTCACAGAAATTTTCTGTCAGGTATATTAATAACAAAATACAGTCAAATTGGTTATAAATCCACACCTCTCCTGTGAAAAAGGTAAACAATCGGCTACTAGCATAATCATCATATGTAATATAAACTAAATCGAACCAAATGAAATTTTATGTACATATACATTTCTTACCGCAAATAATGCAATACCAACAGTTTTTGGTACAGTTTACTAGAAATTTTGTTACTTTAACAATACGATTATCAATATGCATTAGTAAAGTGCGGTATAATATAAGAAATAGCACGTCCTCATAGCATAGTAAGTGACATCCCAGTCAGCCGAACCTCAGCCTCCGGCTTCGATCCTTCAAATGTTGGCGGGTTGACTGATCGGTCACTATGATCTTATGAAGCACTCAATGTTGTGTACTATTTCTTTTTCACCCTTACCAACTCTAAATATCTTAAATGACCATGCCTATTTTTCATTCTGGTCAAACCCATTTCACATTTCTAGTGAAAGTTTCATCTGATCTTGGTCTTGCACTGGTTGCATAGCAGACTTAAGGCTAGTTATGTAACATGATACATACGGTTAATCTTGGTCTACACTTTTCGTTTGGTAAGAATAAACTACAACCAGCAGACTAAGTGTTAATAACGTGACTTTTATTTCATATTATTACTTTCTGTTTTATAAATATAACAGGATGAAAACTTACCCTTTGTTTGAGGACCGGGGTAATATCAATGCTTTCTCGTCCTTGGTACGGCTCTAACATATCATACAAGTTGATCCAACTTTGAGCCCACATGTTCCCTACAAAAATATTGATACATGTATATAAAACACACTTTTCTTTCATTCATTGATACGAGACAACCGCATCAATTGGAAGCAGTACTGTTATCGTCTGATGACAAACGGTTTGATTTTAGCGCTGATATTTTGAGCTCTTCTGCAAAACTTAAGCGGAAAGTGCATTTTTCTGCCATGTGTCTCCCTACATTGTCGTCTGCTGTAAAATGTTTTCATCTTATGATTCTTAGAAATAACATTATACATTTCCAAATTCTAAGATGAATACGCTCATTACAGAAAAGTTGGCGGTACCGGGTAAGGATTTTTTGTTATGTTTTTATTTATGTCAGACTTTTTTCTTTCTTTCTTTCTTTCTTTCTTTTTTTCTTTCTTTCTTTCTTTCTTTCTTTCTTGCTTTCTTTCTTTCTTTCTTTCTTTCTTTCTTTCTTTCTTTCTTTCTTTATTTATTTATTTATTTATTTAGTTAGTTAGTTATTTATTTCTATTTAGTTATTATAAGGCGGTGGGCGGGGCAAGTCAAACCGGCACTGCCAAAGCCATATGTTGACTTTCCAGGTTTAAATCATGAAGGAAAACCAGGTTCGAACAGTTGATTCAATACATTTTTTTAACATTTTCTAAAACTTATAACACAACATTCCAGAAAGAACTCATCAGCTCATCTCGATAGTATGTATAATAATTGATGAGCTGTAAATCACTCCGTTTCTGTCTAACAAGTATGTTTTATCGACAAGATCAGGCCATTAACGTATCGACTCCAGTCTAAATTGTTATAAAGGTACGCCCATTGAAAGCAAAATGTTTAGATTATCTTTTCTGTTAACAATAAAAAAATTGAAATCACAAAGTGTATTGTTGTTATGATTGGTATAGTTTTACTGCGAAAATTCGCCTTTACAGTCACACAGTTCCCTCCCCGCTCCAATAAGTAGTTGTTATTTTCATGTAATAAATTATATGTCTTTTAAATAATACTTGAGCACTTCTTTGGTACCATGGTCTCGCGTATTTATTTATTCGGACCCCACAAAATCTTAATTACAAAAAAATTAAAACAATCATGTTGCTTTTTAAATCACATAACAGGACATCGCTCTAAATATTTTCGTAACTATCTCGTGAGTAAATGACAATGTAGATCTGCAGGTGTTTTGTAATTTTAATATATTGTTAAACACCTGCTAAGAAATGTTTATCTATAGTCCAATCTCGTCTAAACAGATTTAGATATACGATTATAAACACAGGTGGCATTTAAGAGGAGAAATACCTTGTTGTTCAGAGTACGAAATATTTCATGCGAAGTATTACGTTTGTATACTTTACTTTCAGCTAATTTTCTGATAAAGTTCATGGTAGTTGATATTTATCCGTAATGCCAGTGTCATTTTTGTCAAATTGGAACAGTTGAAATTATTTTATGTTTAGTTACATAGAATTAAATATCAAAAATAATAAAACCAACAATACGTCTGCTAAGTCTGTTTATATAAGATACGACTGGCCTAGTTCTGTCCTCGAAATGAGGTGTGCAGTAATATCAGGGATTGATTTAGACGTTAATATCCACCTGTCACACATATATTTGGGACCAAGGTCCAAAATATGATTTGAGCCGCGTCACGACAAAACCAACGTAATGCGTTTGCGACCAGCATGGATCCAGACCAGTCTGCGCATCCGCGCAGTCTGATCAGGATCCATGCTGTTCGCTTATAAACCCTATTACAAGAAAAGAAACGGATAGCGAACAGCATGGATCCTGATCAGACTGTGCGGATGCGCAGGCTGGTCTGGATCCATGCTGGTCGCAAACCCACTATGTTGGTAATGTCGTGACGTGGCTCATTTAACCTTTGTCACCAGTATACAGCCAGGTCAGCCTGAACATCTGTGCATTCTGATCAGCCTCTATACTGTAGCTCATTTCTTATGTGTTTTGATATTGAAGCCCCTGAACATTAAATATACTGTTCCAAATTTTTTTTCAAAGCATGTCAAATTCATTTTATGGATTATGGGTAAATAAACTTTAAATAAAACAATTTTAAAACATATAAAATGATTTTTTCTGAAGTGATGATGATGATGATGATGATATTAATGATGAAACAAGTTAAGTTACCAAAGAGATGAGCTGGAATGTGACCACTAGCAGGAAAATGTTCGGGACCGTAATGTTCCTTCAGCCTCTTCCGTACGTATGCATGAAGTTTGCTATACAAGGGCTTTAACTCTTCCAGCAGTGTCTTTAGGTCCTCTTCAAACGTATCACTCTCATACCAGCTGCGCCAGTACTCGCCGGTGTCATTATGTCCGCCATCTGTGGAAGAAAATTACATATATTTGTGCCGCGTCACGACAAAACCAACATAGTGGGTTTGCGACCAGCATCCGCGCAGTCTGATCAGGATCCATGCTGTTCGATATCAGTTTCTCTCTGTAAGGGTTGGAACCCAAGATGGACCCTGATAACACGGGATGCGCAGGCGTTGGATATGCTAGTCGCAACGCACAAATGTTGGTTTGTGGACGCGGCTATTTAGCATGAATGTTTAAAAGAAAACATCTGTACCGGAAAGAAACCCAATTAATTAGGTTATATTTTTATTTCATTTCTTTTTTTGAAGCTTATCTGCAAATGTTTACAGAACCAACGTCACGTGAAAGCTCATAGAATTCTCTTTATGTAAGTATTCATAAACGTGTGTATGAGTGACCGAAGTTGTACTTCATGAAATTTATTGAACCCTAAGCCTGCAGGTCTCCGCTGATTCAAACCATATACCACCAGTGCAGACCAAGACCAGCTGGTAGTCGGTACTGTCTGATCATGATCTGATCTGCACGGCTCGCTATTCAGTCAAAATATACTTTTAAAAGTTTCGTGAAATAATTAATGGTTCTGTCAAGATTGAAAGACGGACAAGTCCATTTAAGATAAAAATCGGGGTAAGGGTTAAAAAAAAACATGTACATAAAGTTAGTTCCCTATTCCTTATTCATTTTTCCTTTTTCGAATAAGGAATAAGGAATCAGTTCCTTATTCCTTTTTCGAATAAGGAATAGGGAACTAGTTCCTGATTCCTTATTCAAATCTAAATAAGGAACAGCAGAATTAGTATTTATTAAAAATAAAATTATCAGAAAACTAGAACGGTTCTTTCTTTCACAAATCTGTTGAAAATGCACACATCAATCATCAAAATCATAGAATAAAGCACCCGCATCGACCTTTTTTTAAACAATATTCAAATCGAACAAGGATAAATGAACCCGTTCCTTATACCTCATTCAAATCATTGCATAAAAAAATCTGCATAAATTATTTTGAAAAAAATGTTAAAGTCGAATAAGGACTAGGGAACCAGTTCCTTATTCCTTATTCAACTCCGAATAAGGAACAGAAGAAAATACGTAAAGAAAGACACCAGTTGCAATTATTTTTGATAAATCTGCATTAGAATTGCCAGGATCAATCATTAAAATCATGAAATAAAGCATTAGCATAAAAATATTTTGGGAAAAAAATGTTAAAGTCGAATAAGGAATAGGGAACCAGTTCCTAATTCCTGAATAAGGAATCAGGAACTAGTTCCCTTTTCCTTATTCGAAAAAGGAATAAGGAACTGATTCCTTATTCCTTATTCGAAATATGGAACTAACTTTATGTACATAAAAAAAACATCCATTGTACATGTATCTATGTAACAGCCGTTTCGGTATTGCAACAGATATTTTAATGAAATATTTCTATTTCTCTGAGCTATAACGATTTTATATTCACTGCATAACCTTTGTAAATGTATTTTCATTGTTAATAATAAAGATGATCACCAAGGATAAGAATTTTATTATCTTACATGATTACATCAAATGAGCATTGCAGCTGCAGATGATGTACGCATGTAAATATGATCTCAATTCAAGCTTTAATTAATACTTGATTTGATTTTAAAGGCCCATTATGCCGAATTAATGCTTTTAATTTTATTTCTAAAAAAACTTGTTTATTTTAGTGTACTATTAAAATTTCCGAAAACTTACTCATTAGTCAATTATCTGAACATTCTTTTTCTTCTGTTGCTTTTTCTGGGGCAATTAGTACAAAGAAAGTGATTTAGTATTTTGTATGAAAGTCAAAATACTCCTTTTTGCTACATGTTTAACAAATTATTTCACATTACGTGCTAATTTCTGACTCCGTACGACGGTAGACTGCTATAGCCCCTTACAGAACTTCCGGTTCTAGTGACCTTACAGTCGCCGCACCCAGAAACAAAGAAATATTTCTCCTTGTTCTTAGGCGCGAACTATATATACGTAATGTGAAAATATTTATAATTTACTGCTTTTTTCAAATTCTAGTCAATAATCATGAAAAACCCGTGCAAGATTTACGCCCAGATTTCGCAGATTTTTAACATCATAGTTTGTGTCTGCTTACGTTTAATATGTTAGCTCCCTGATGGTTTAATCTCAAAATGTTACGATATCATTTTGATAAGAAGATTTATTTCGACTTTTAAATCACAAGCAATTAATCTTCGCTGACAATTATCAGGTTTTCTAATTTATGTTTTTCTCAGAAGTAAAATTAAGATTAAAGGTTCCCAGAGCTTTTTTTCTTTTCGTTTTTAAATGTTACCGTCATTTATTCGTTGATCAGAATTTATCGTATGTCTTGCGCACGAGATAAATAAAAAAACACACATGTCACCTTTGTGCCACCGTACGTATGTTACATAACCATTGGTATTTTTTAGGGTTTAGCCTTTGTTAATTACGCAATGATTTTTATTGATAGGTTAAGCAAATTATTACAGAGGGGACAACGTGATTTTTTTATTATTAGTAGTAAAATATAATAGTCTGACACGTGCGCACGAAAAATTTAACAAGTATGCACTTTGTAGATCATACGTGCACACGTGGTAGTTGAAAAAATATCGGTCGCTCTGTGCCACTGTAAAATGTAACATGATTCCACACTTTAAACATCACATTTTACAGAGATTTTTTCACAAATTTCTATTGTAATTTACGCAGCAAACATGAAATAATACTTCAAAAGAAAAATGGTTGTTAAACGTTCTTAAATAAGGAGCACTACAAAATCACCTTTGTTAAACGACCCTCTCTGGAGCATTAGCCTCTTTATAAAAGACAGTATCAGATCTTCCTAAAGTAAGACCCTTATTAGAACAACACTTTTCTACAACAAACACATAAACTTTGACTCCCAATAAAAAGTACATTGCACTGCAAAGGTCGAACTGTATATTGTTCCTTTCGTAACACTTTCGTTTTAATCTATTTATCTATTTATTTCAGTCATTCTTGAAATTTTTACACTAAATATACGTGCCTTTTTAAATTGACAACATAACATTAAAACAAAAAGGAATGCCATGTATTTCAACGACGTAATTTTGTTTGCAAAAAAAGAAACAATAATGGCTGTGTAATATCGAAAAAAAAATCATTCAGATGTGAGTCATTTCAAACCACTCATAATTATATCTTTTAATTTCATGTATTATATGCTAAACATAAGACATTTGCCTCTGCCTTTTATAAATATATCACTAGACGTTTGCCCATCTCTACTTTTTTCCTTGTGTCAGTTGTCCAAGGATGCATTTTTAGACGGGAGTGGGGCAAGTGTATTGAAGGGCACATTTCCCTGATTCGGTTAATATAAATACAATCTGAAAATATTACTTTTGGACTCTGAACTGTTGAAAGTGATACTAAATCTAACATATTCAAAGTAGATAAATCGCTCCTGAAAATTTAAAACGTTCGTTTTGAACCTATTAGAAAAAGAGCAATTTATTCATAAAATTAATTGGAAAAGTTAAGATGTAATAAAATAAAACATTATAAGATATGTTATTAAGAACCAATTAAGTCTATTTCTAATAAATTTCTAAATTGTGCACTTAGTAAGACTTAATTACTCACTGCACTATGGTAGCGGATTTGGGACATGCACAGTTTGCTGTTGCTGTTGATGATGAGTTCAATTGTATTCAGTTATTTTTGTCTGCTTTTTTTTTTTTTTTTTTTTTTTTTTTTGGTTGATTTTTTCTCTTAATATGTAGGGTCACATTCATGTTCAAGTCGGATAGGCAAAGGACGTAAAAACGAACGGTCAAAAACACAGTAAAACATGACTTCCACATTTTAGTTGTTTTTAATCTTTCACTTGTTGGACCTGCCCCACGAATATGCTGCACATGGCCTAAATAAGTCTCCGTACTATTTCATTTTTTTTTTACTTTATACATATACAATATTTTTTTTCAAAAACCACATCAAGAACATGAAGTTAAAGAAGGGATAAACAATCGTCTGTATGAGCGGCATTTTCCTATATTTTTAATGCTTTTGATTTTGTTTGCTTTTTATGCGATCATTTAGATACACGAAAAGTGGCATGGTATGACAATTCTTAAAAAATAAGATATCACAGTCAATACTTTTGTTGTCAGAATACCTTTAACGTGCAAAGCTCAAACAATACAGAACTCGTATATAACACAACGTTTCATTAAATAAATCAACCTTTCAAATGAACAGGGTTACCTTTTAGGAAAGGTAGATATTACTGCGGATACATATCTATATTTGAAAGGTTGATTTATTCAATGAAATGTTATGTTACTAGCAAACCCACGTTTTGATTTTAAACGATTTTTTTCTTCTCCAAAACAATGCATTCTTAACGTTTGATTCCTTACAACAAAAGTAAACATCAATTACTCCTACCTAACACGTATCATAAGATAAAACGATAGCAAGTTCATTTTGTTCATTCCTTGCACGAAATTCTCGAACTTGCTTTTCGGTCTTTAAGTATTAATAATTACCGATACTTATATTTCGCTTAAACATAATGAAATATCATTTTCTAAATTATGAAAATCACCAAGATCAAAAAGAAAATAACTCGAGAATTTATAAACCGCAATTGAAATGTTGAAGAACGATAAATGAGAAGCTACTTCGGGTTTGTTTACTTGTGTTTCGGTATTATTTACTTATCTATATATTATTATTTTCGTTACTTACAGTACATCTTGCATTTTCTACAGTACATCCTGTTTGTGGGTTTGCCTTTTATACCGCTGATACACGTAGACAAATCGCCCTTTGTCTGGATTGTAATCAATACCGTCTTTTCGAGACAATCGGGTCTTTGAGTATATTTAGTGTTTAGATGGGAAAAAGACCAACCCAAAATGCAGCAAAACCACGTAGTGCTGCAACAAACATTTTCAGATTGTTTGGGAGTGGAGTTCTTAAAAATATGTACATACACATGCATTTTAATCATACTAAAATGTATGGATTAAATCAACAAATTTTCTTAAAGGACCATTAAACCTTAAAAACGCAATTATTTTTATTCTTCAAAAAATGAGATTTTTTTTTAGTTTTGTTAAGTTTCCAAAAAGGTTACTAAATGACTGTAAACGTATCGTAGTCATCATTTGCATCTTATAGATTTTTTGCAATAAGTACATTTAATGTGATTGTGTAATTATGTATGGAAGTCAAAATTTTTGCTTACATTACGTGCTACCTTTATTACAGATTATTTCACATTCAATGCTATTTCTTTCAGGTGATAAGCATCTTACATGTTCTCAATCCGTTGTATAGTACATATGAGCCGCGTCATGACAAAACCAACATAATGGGTTTGCGACCAGCATGGATCCAGACCAGCCTGCGCATCCGCGCAGTCTGATCAGGATCCATGCTGTTCGCTATCAGTTTCTCTACTTGTAATAGGGTTGGTAAGCAAACAGCATGGATCCTGATCAGACTGCGCGGATGCGCAGGCTGGTCTGGATCCATGCTGGTCGCAAACCCATTATGTTGGTTTTGTCGTGACGCGGCTCATATATGTTTGCCCTTTCTTAGGAAGGAAAAAATATTCATTTCTGAGAATGTCTAAAATAAAAATGTACTGTCTAAAAATACAGATACAACTTACTGAAATACTTTTTTGCATAGAATAACCTTACCCGCAGGTTTTTGTAGCTTAAAAGGCCCATTATGCCCCAGATATGCTTTAATATTTCTCAAATGTGGTTTAATTTTGTTAAACTTTTATAGCATCCAAAATGTTACTCTTTGGCCAGTTACCTTAATCGATCTTTGTCATCTGTTGCTTTTTGGCAAAAAGTAGAGTTATAGTGATTTTTGTATTTTGTATGGAGTTCAAAATACTATTTTGCTTACATTTTGCTACTACTTTTATGACAACTTATTTCACATATATCGCTACTTTCTTCAGGTAGCAAGCATCTAACATTCACTAAAACCATTATTTAAACATTATAAATTGAATGTTTGCCCTTTTTAAAGAAGTAAAAATGTTTTTGTTTCTGAGGCATAATGTGTGTGCCTTTGAAAGTAGGCATTCGCCTTATATAAGTTAATATACCGTTAGAGAGTACATTTTTACTTTAAATAGTGCAATTGACAATAACGCTGATACTGAAATATAAATTCACACAGAAAGGAAAAACCTGTACAGGTGGAATGTAAAATGTACACATTTTTTCTTAAACGTGTATTTCTGTATTTCTAAATAGCTCAGCATTTTTTGCTGACATAATCTTAACAGCTCTGTGATATTATTTCGATTAGTCGATTTATTTCAGCACTATTATCTACAGTAATCAATCTTTACTGACAATAATCTGACAATATTCTGACAATAATCGCAGTTTCCCATTTATATATCGGTAGAGGAGATAACCTACCAAAAAACATAATAAAAATATCCTGGAAATAGTCTGCAAGGTCATTGAATCGTTTATATTCAAATAAAAAAAATCTTTATATCAAAAACAGAGGTGAAAACTTTTAATGCATTATTAACCGGGGCTTAAACTTTGGCAACAGTACATAGCCGTGCCAGCCTGCATATCCGTAGAGTCTGACCTTGCCCTTTACTGTTGGTAGCTCCTTTTTTTTTGGGGGGGGGGGGGGGGGTATTTTGGTATTTTGATGAAATCCCTATAACATCGAATGGACTGTTCCAAACTCAACAGGTTAAAGGTTAAACGTGCATTGAAATAACGAGTTTTACATTATTTATCTTAATTGTTAATGCATTACATTTTATTGACAATGCCTCAAGTAGAATGTCTTTAAACTCCAATTTATCTCCAAGTTAAATATCATTTTGTTATTTTTTTAAATGTTCACATATCAAAATGAAGTGTTATCGTCTAAATCAGTGCACGATGCCAAAAGAAACTGCTGTCTGAAATAAGGCTGATCATCTATTGATAAATTGATTGTAAACGTTTTCAACTTTTACCCAGGATTATTCGTAGAAAGATACTGTATGAAGAATTGGTGTGCGGTGTTTTTAAACCTGGAGATGTGCTGCTTCAAAAATGTATGTCGTTCAAATATAACAAATGGTAGGATTATGGTTAATGTTACTCAATTGAAAACGATGTTCTTGTAAAATGGCAATATGTCATAGTAAAATGGCGATGTCATAGTTAAAATAGCGATAAGCCATATAGTAAAATGGCGATTTCACAGTTAAAATAGCGATAAGTCAAATAGTAAAATGGCGATTTCATAGTAAAATGGCAATATGTCATAAAATAATGACGATATGTCATATAGTAAAACGGTGTTACGTCATATAGTAAAATGGCAATACGTCATAATAAAATGGCAATATGTCATAGTAAAATGACGATTTGTCATATAGTAAAATGGCGATACGTCAGATAGTAAAATGGCGATAAGTCAGATAGTAGAGTGTCGATAAGTCAGATAGTAGAGTGGCAATACGTCATAGTAAAACATCGGTACGTCATATAGTAAAATGGCGATACGTCATATAGTAAAATGGTGATTCGTCTTAATAAAATGGCGATGCGTCACACAGTAAAATGGCGAATCGTTATGGAAAAATGGCGATACGTCATAGTTAATTGGTTATAGGTCATAGTACAATTGTGATACAATGTACAAATGATTCGTCCCGTCTGCTGTAAACGGGATGTCTTCTTCTTTTTTTAAATATACATTTGTATTTTTACTATATTGATTGACAAATTCACAGTGGTTAAACGCGTCTATATCCTGCGCTCACAAGCAATGATAAAAGTTGAAATAAGGATGCAATAAATCATACTGTGATAGAAAGTAGTACTCAGTATACATAGAATTTTACAGGCTCGCAATAAATGATACACTTTTTTTATGTTCGTGTCATCAGGATGATTTCGGTGAGAACAACATTTTCAAATTAAACAACTTCAAATGTGTTTTTATTTTCATATCAGTTTAATTGTGATACCGTTGTACAAAACATGTTGGCAGTACATGATTTACAATCTCTTATAAGATATTTTAATATGACAAAAATTAAACCACACAACTTGCAGATTCGTTTCTACCACAAAGATATCTTGTTTTTGTTTGTTTGTTTTTGTTGTTGTTTTTGTTGTTGTTGGTTTTTTTTTGGTTTCTTTTTTTTTTTTTTTTTTTTTTTTTTTGTTCTTTTGGATTTTTGGTTGTTTTTTTTATCGTTTTTTTTTTTGTTTTGTCTTTTTTATCATTATCTTTTCTTTTTTCCTTCTTTTTTAGTTGGGGGGGGGGGTAATTTGTCTTTTATAATTATTATGTTGTTTTTTTGTTCGTTGGTTGGTTGTTGTTTTGTGTGTGTGTGTGGGGGGGGGGGGGTTGGCCTTCAGTCAATACCATTTTACGCATGAATTCTACGTTAAGTTGAAATCGTTTACTGTTAAACTGTTCAATAAATGATCAGCCTATTTTCAGACAAAGCAACTTGTCTGTTGGCATTGTGCACTGATTTTTTGACGATAACACTTCAATTTGAATATGTGAAAATTTCGTAAAAATAACAAAATGGTATTTAACTTACGAGATAAATTAGACGCTGAAGACAGTCGACTTACACCGTATACTCAAAAAGTCTTTTTAAACTATAATACGTTAATAATGGAGGTAAAAGAGCCCGAAAGAAGTATCAAATTTAAATTTAGTTCAATCACCATTTTAAATGAGGATTTAAAAGTTTTATGTACCTGTTAGCATAGAAAGGGGGTTATGTGAGAAGTTTAGCAGTTAAACAGTGAGCCAAAAGCAAAAAGGCATTACGATTTATATAGGGAAATCAATGATTCTGCCCTGTTATGCAACAGCTTGGGTAAGCAATCTTAAGCCGAGCATTTCCAAAATTGAAAGTGCTAAGAAATGCCCCTTTCTCTCAGGTATGCTCAGCTGGGTAAAAAGCAATCTAGCCCGGGGCCCGTTCCAAAATTTTTATAGTGTAAAAAATTACTCTTGCTGTTATACTAAGCTGGCTAAGCAATCTAGCGGGGCATTTTCCAAAAATACTTTAGCATTAGTGTTTACAAAGCTCTTCTGTTATGCCTCAAGCTGGCTAAAGCAATCTTAGCCCGGGGCATTTTCAAAATTTATGTGTAAAAATTTGCTTCTGCTGTTATGCTCAGCTGGCTAGGGCAATCTAGCGGGGCATTCCAAAAATATAGTGTAAAAAATGCTCAGCTGGTATGCCCTCAGCTGTCTAGGCAATCTAGCGGGCATTCCTAAATATAGTGTAAAAAATACTCTGCTGTTATACTAAGCTGGCCTAAGCAATTCTAGCGGGGCATTCCAAAATACTAGCATAGTGTACCAAAGCTTCTGCTGTTATGCTCAGCTGTGGCTAAGCAATCTAGCGGGGGCATTTTCAAAATATAGTGTAAAAATGCCTCTGCTGTTTATGCTCAGCTGGGCTAGGCAATCTAGCGGGGCATTTCCAAAATATAGTGTAAAAATGCTCTGCTGTTTATGCTCAGCTGGCTAAGCAATCTAGCGGGCATTCCAAAATATAGTGTAAAAATGCTCTGCTGTTATGCTCAGCAGGCTAAGCAATCTATCGGGACATTCCAAAATAAAGTGTTAAAAATGCTCTGCTGTTATGCTCAGCTTGGTAAGCAAATCTAGCGGGGCATTTCAAACAGTGTAAACATGATTTTGCTGGTATGCTCAGCTGGCTAGGCAATCTAGCAGGGCATTCCTAAAATATAGTGTAAAAATGCTTAGCTGTTATGCTCAGCTGGCTAAGCAATCTAGCGGGTCATTCCAAATATATGTGTAAAAATGCTCTGCTGAATTGCTCAGCTGGCTAGGCAATCTAGAAGGGCATTCCTAAATATAGTGTTAAAAATGCTCAGCTGGCTAGGCAATCCAGCAGAGCATTTCCTAAATATAGTGTAAAAATGTTCTGCTTGGCAAGCTCAGCTGGCTAAGCATCTAGCAGAGCTTCCAAAATATAGTGCGAAAAATGCTCTGCTGGTATGCTCAGCTAGCTAAGCAATCTAGCAGGGGCATTCCTAAAGTATAGTGTTAAAAATGCTCAGCTGGCTAGGCAATCCAGCAAAGCATTCTGAAAATTAGTGATGTAAATAGGGTTCTGGCCGGAATGCTGAGCTGGTTCTAGGAAAACTAGCAGGGCATTCTTAAATAAAGTATAAATTTCGTTGGTCTGCAACTGATTATTTGGCACTCGTAGACTTTCTGAAATATTAGTGCCAATGCAGATAATGACATTTTTGACTTCTACGGGACCCTCAAGTGTCCATTTCTTTGGTCTCCGACTGATTCTAGGACGATCGAAGACTTTCAGAAATTTTTGGTGTTAATGCAGATAATGACATTTGTGAATTTTTAGGACCATCCAGAGTCCATTTCGTTGGTCTGCGAATGTTTCTGGAACACTCGCAGACTTTCAGAAATGTTCGTGCCAATGGAGATAATGACATTTTTACTTCAAAAGGGACCCTCCTGAGTCTATTTCGTTGGTCTGCGACTGATTCTGAGTCACTCCGCAGACTTTCAGGAATTTTTGGTGTCAATGCAGAAAATGATATTTCTGACTTATTGGGACCTGTTCTGAATCCATTTTTTGGTCTACGACTGATTCTGAGGCACTCACAGACTTTCAGGAATTTTTGATGTCAAGGCAGATAATGACATTTTTTACTTCTAGGGACCATCCAGGAATCCATTTTTTTGGTCTGCGACTTAATCTTGGACAGTCATAGACTTTCAAGGAATTGTTGGTGCCAATAGAGATAATTACAATTTCAATGACATTATTGACCATGCCAGGAGTCTATTTCGTTGGTCTGCGACGATTATTTGGCACTTGGCAGACTTTCAGGATTTTTGGTGCTACCCATGCAGAGTAATGACATTTTAGGGTAAAAAATGCTCTGCTTATGACTAAGGGTCCTTTAAAAGTAAAAAAGTCATGATCTGACAATGCGCACTAAAAACATCTGAAAGTCTGCGAGTCTCAAGGAATCATCGCAGACCCGAGAAATGTTACTCTTGGTCGGTTCCCTAAAAAGTAAGAAATGTCATTATCTCTCCATTTGGCATCATAATTCTGAAAGTCTGCATAGTGTCCCAAAATCAGTCGCAGACCAGCGAAATGAAACTCTGGCTGGGTCACTAGAAAGTCAAAAATGTCATTTATCTCCAGTTGGCACCAGTAGATTCCTGAAAGTCCCTGCGGAATGTCCCAGAATCAGTCGTCAGACCATCAAAAAAATGGAACTCTGGCGGGTCCCTTGAAGTAAAAATTACCATCATCTCTATTTGGCAACCAAAATCTTTCCTGAAAGTCTGCGAGTGTCCAACAATACGCTGCAGGCCAATGCAATGGACTCTTAAAGGTCCCTTAGAAAGTCAAAAATATGATTATATTTCCATTTGGCCCCAAAACCATTCCTGAAAGTCTGTGAGTGTCCAAGAATCTAGTCGCAGACCGACCAAAAATGGACTCTTGAGGGTCCCTAGAAGTCTTAATTGTCAATATCAGCGCATTGGCACCAAAATTCCTAGAAAGTCTGCGAGTGTCCTTTTCAAAAAGTCGCAGGACAATGAAATAGTCTCTTTACGGTCCTTAGAAGTCAAAAAATGATCATTAATTTCTATTGGCACCGAAAATTCCTGAAAGTCTGCGAGTGCCTCAGAATTGCCTAGAAGTCGAAATGTCAATAAAAATTTGGCAACAATAAATCCTGAAACTCAGAATCATTCTGCCAACTGAGCATTCCACCAGAGCATTTTTTACTATATTGTGGGAAATGCCTCTGCTAGATTTGCCTAGCCAGCTTAGCATTCCACCAGAGCAATTTTACACCATATTTAAGTAAGCCCTGCTAGATTGCCTAGCCAGCTGAGCATATCCACCAGAGCATTTTTTCACTATATTAAGTAATGCTCTGCTATGTGCCTAGCCAGCTGAGCATTCCAGCAGAGCATTTTTACACTATATCTAGTAATGCTCTGCTAGATTGCCTAAAGCCAGCTGAGCATTCCCAGCAGAGCATTTTTTTTCACTATATTAAGGAATGCTCTGCTGATAGTGCCTAGCCAACTGGAGCATTCTGCAGAGCATTTTAACACTTTATTTAGTAAGTGCCCTGCTAGATTGCCTAGCCAGCTTAGCATTCCAGCAGAGGCATTTTTACACTATATTTCGTAATGCTCTGCTAGATTGCCTAGCAGCTAGCATTCCACCAGAGCATTTTTACACTTTATATTTTAGAAATGCCCTGCTAGATTGCCTAGCCAGTTAGCATTCGAGCAGAGCATTTTTACACTATATTTTAGTAATGCCTCTGCTAGATTGCCCCAGCCAGCTAAAAAGCATTCCAGAAAAGCATTTGTTCACTATATTTTAGTAATGCTCTGCTAGATTGCGCTTGCCAGCTTAGCATTCCAGCAGAGCAATTTTTTACACTATATTTAGGGAAATGTCCTGCTAGATTGCCTACCCAGCTTAGCATTCCAGCAAAGTGCATTTTTACACTATATTTAGTAATGCTCTGGCTAGATTGCCTAGCCAGCTTTAGCATTTCCAGCAGGGCCATTTTTTCACTATATTTAGGAATGGCCTGCTAGATTGCCTAGCCAGCTTAGCAATTCCAGCAGAGCATTTTTACACTATATTTAGGAATGCCCTGCTAGATGCCCAAAACAGCTGAGCATTACAGCAGATCATTACCTTCCCTATATAAATTGAAATGCCTTTTTGCTTAGCTCACTCTTCACTGCTAACTTCTCACATACAGAAAGGGGATAATATGTACAGTGTCCTGTTTGGGCCAGTTAAAAAGTCGCCAAAATACGTACGAGAGTTTGACTAAATCTCTTGTGTCCCCCTTTTTTATTTTAGCAGATCAAGTTTCAGAGATTTAAAATTCGTGAGAAATTAACAAAACATTCAAAGTTTAATTTGTTGCATATTTAACTTTTATCACGGTGTGTTTGTTTGAAACGCTGTCGAGGATTAATCTGATCTCTCGTCTGCTTGTTTTAATGAATTTCGACTAATTTTTCAGTACCAGGTTACACTGCTGAAGTTATCCGGAAGATAATTGTGAGCCTCGCAAAAGGTCCTTAAGAAACTCGAGAGAGAAAATTTGACTCAGCAGAAATCCTAAGATAAATCATGGAAAAAAATATTTCAAAGATGAGTGTTGTGATTTAAAAGAAAATGATAAGAAAATGTTATAGACGAACCTCTCACGCCTTCGTTGGAAAGTTCCACAAATTCTTCATACAACTGTTTCATTTCACCTTTTGCAACATCTCTCCACCTTTTCCATCCCAGCCCTAATGTTATTATTTCCCAAATTTTCCGCCAAATAAGGGGCCCCCCCCGTTTTTTTCAAACCTTTTCTTTAAAAAAAAACTTTTAAATTTAAAGCAAAAAAAATTTGTATTCATAATTTCTCCCTTTCTGTCATAAGTTGTTTTTAGATTTGGTAAAAAAAACCCCGGGAACAATAAAAAGCAAACAATGTATAAATTTGCCCAAACTTTTTCCCAAATAATGGTTCGTGTCAAACCTGGTAATAAAAATAACTGACAAGAAAAGCACCTTTATATCATATCCCCTACTTTCCCCATTACTTGTGTAAGACCTGGTTATAAAACAACTGACAATGTATCATAATTTCTACTTTTTGCCATTAGTCGTGTCAGACCTGGTAATAAAAACAACTGACAATAAAAGCGACAAATGTATCATAATCCCTACTCTATGTCATAAGTCGTGTTAGACCTGGTAATAAAAACAACTGACAATAAAAAAGCAAATGTAACATAATCCCTACTTTACGCCAGATCTGGTTATAAAACAACTGACAGTAGAAAAGCAAATGTATCATAATTCCTACTGTCTGTCATAAGTCGTGTCCGACCTGGTGATAAAAACGACTGGCAATAAAAGCGAGTTGGATATTTTTCAAGAGTTTTATTACTAATGATTTAATAGATTTTGTAAAAAGCTTGATAAAGCTTTTAATATTACATAAAAAATTCTGACCGCACACCAAATATTTACACCGTTGATTTAGCATGTGTTGCCACAATTTAGGTAATTTATGCGAATTGTACGTGCGTAAAGCTAGCTTAATTTGATGTTTACTGCTATCAACAACACTTGAAGCAATTCAAAATTTCATTTCGTGAAAATTGACATAAATCTTGATGCGTAATAAGGATTTAGTCTCAAAGTTTTATTAAAAAATATCCATTTTGTTCCATCTTAGGTTGTTGTTTTTGTTGTTCTTGTTGTTGTTGGTGGTGGTAGTGGTAGTGATGACGTTGATGCTGCTGCTGTTGCTGTTATTGATGATGATGTGTGTTGTTGTTGTTGTTATTGTTGTTGTTGTGTTCAACAACAATGTAGAGGTCAAATGGCGATTTTCCAGCTTTAAGTGATACAAAATCGAAAAGTCACTGCAAACAATTGAATAGATTGTTTATTCTATACAGATATTTTTAACGGGGTTATTATGGGGCCAGTTTTAAAGGGTTAAATTTGCAATATAAAACCCCCAATCCTAAATTTTTTTTCCGGTTTTTGGATATAGCAAACAAATGGTTATAATTCAAATAAAAATATGAAAATTTACAACTTTTTGGACTTTTCCTTTTTAAAAATTAAATTATATTTATACCGGGGGGCCAAGTGACATGCCCCGGTAGTCCAGGGGTACCCCCGGGCATACCTTCCCTTTACTTGAAAAATACCTTTTTAAACTTCGTTTTGAAAAAACAAACCCCAAGCTAAAAAATAAAAAAAAATAAAAAGATTTTCCGAACAAAATCAAAACCTGCTTATAGTTTTTATTGATTTCACGGATTATATTGATATTGGTATGCTTAAACAGAAACATCATCATTTAATAAAACATCCACGTGCCAACATATAACCAAACAACACTTTTAATGTGTTTTGTTTTTTTTTTCTCAAGAAAAACAGACAATTTCTGCAAATAGTTGAGAACGAATCACATTAGGAACACTGACGTCAACCAACAGGCAATAGAAAATAATTCATTATGCGCCATGTCCAGGACTCGAACTCTAGAATGCAAGGTTCGCTCTCAACTTTGAGGCTATGCTGAATCTCTTTATCAATCTGGCTTGACTTTTGCATCAATGATCGCGATGGCAAATCAAACTGAATCGAAACATGCTCGTTCACATTTTGTCACGTGACAAGGTCACCGTAGGGAACGTGTTACAGTATCGCGTTTTTCGGGTTACAGTATAGAATTTTCAAGATGGGAAGAGAGGTAGGTGATTTTTATTCAGGTCCATACTACTAGTAGTGTAGTTTCTTAAAAAATGTTTTTTGTGCTTTGCTTGTAAGGAACAAGAATCCGGTATCTAGTCATATATTTCTTCAGACCCTGCAACCGCAGATTAATCGCTATATTGTCTCATAAATGTGCAGATTTGACGGTTTTTAAAAAATTTGAATCGAGAGACCAACGCATTTTTCGTCCTTTTCCGATATTATCTAAGCATGCCTAGATAAAGTAAATCTACAAAACGTTAGTCCTTTATGTTCAGAAACGTTTATTATAGTAAATGACCAGTTGAACCTATTTTCCTGTTGGTAAAATGCGTTTTGAAAAAATAAACAATGTTACAGTATAGAGCGAGGTTAATTTTGAAGGGTTACAGCATAGACCTAGCGACTTTGATCCAATTTTGTTACAGTTTATACCCAGATTTCTGTTACAGTTTAGATACTTGCCAAATTTCAAACAAAGTTCGTGTATCCATTATCTTTATGAAATAACTCATACCTTTCTATTTAATACATTCTTGAAAGGTTGTATTACTTTTTTTCTTCAGCAGAAAAGTTTTTAGTTTGCTATTTTTCTTACTTTAAGTTTCAGATTGAGACTTTTTGCAGAATAAGTAATGTCCTAAGTAAGGACTGTTTTCACGAACTTTTATCGAATTGTAATGAGAGAAGAAAGATTATTGCTTGATTTCATTACACATTATAATAATGCCTATTAGTAATAAAATAGAGAAAAAAGAAAAAGTCCAACACGGGAAACATGAAAATGTTGCAGGCTCAGTTTGTCTAAACCTGTTCATGGACGGTAGTGGTAACTGCAAGCTACCGTTCACGCCTCCTAGCACCGGCTTCAGCAGAATTCACATTAAACATGAACTGGTACACTTCAGACTTTTTAACATCTGTGGATGTGTTCATATGGCGGTTATAATGGAACCGTCAATGTGACACGTTATTGCCATTCTATGAAAAGCGGCATATTACCCCCAGGTTAAAACTTGTGTGTGCCCTAAACAAGAAAACAATGAGTGAAACTAAACAAAATGAAATTTTGAGAGGAGATCGGAGGTTATGAAGCCTGCATACCATAGATAGGCTGTCAAAAGACACAAATTAACAAGCATGGCAATTACCCCTAGGAATGATTAAACATATTTTAAAAGTTTGGAAATACTGTTTAACCCTAAATTCTATTTAAGTTTGGGAATTTTCCCTGCCATCTACCATAATGGTTTTTTGTAAGTATTAAAAGGTTATGAACACTTTTTTCAATTTTGTTTGTGTTTGGAAATTTTTCTTAGGGGATTGTTTTAACCTTTCTATTGTTAAAAAATTTTGGGTTTTCTTGGTTTTAAGGGGTTTCCCACGACATTGAGGGTCATGTGAAAAATAAATTCCCTGTTTTTAGTGTAAAAAAAGACACCAGATACACATTTTGGTGAAAGCATTTTCAGACACGGAGCGGCCTACCGTGAGACACCCCCCGACCCTTCCGTAAATATGTAGGCTTTAATTAGAGTTCCTCAGCATGGCAAAAGAATAAAGTCATGATGTTGGATTTCAACTACACACAATTTTGGGAAGTTCGACTGCCTTATCCCGAATCTGCCACTATTATGTACCGCCATCAGGCTCACTAGAGAAGGTATTGTAATTGTCTGACCTTAATTTATACTCTCTTAATTTATAACTTTCAATATTATTTTCTTTTTCAGAAACATGAAAACTGTTATACAGGATGTCTGAAATAAAAGAAAGACTCTTTATTTAATAATGACAAAATAACTTCAACAAAGAAACATTCGAAATGACGCCATGATCATGATTTGATTTAAATGCTTTTGGTTCGAGATGAGAAGGGTCTTTAAACATTGCCTTTTTTTTAAAATCTATGTTTTGGGTTTTCGTATGAAACCATTTGAACAACTTAATTGGTAGAAAGTCATGTAAATTTCATCACATTTAGTCAAGTAGTTACTGAGCGGAAGAGATTGCACACACATGTGTACGACAGACGGACGAAAAGACATCGGGCCAATAAGCTCACAGAGATTTAAAAGTCTATGTAACATTCATACATTTTACCTAGTATACTTATATATATAATATCGAAGTCTAAACTGTAACAGAAATCTGGGTATAAACTGTAACAAAATCGGATACAAATCGCTAGGTCTATGTTGTAACCCTGCACAAATTACCTCGCTCTATACTGTAACATTGTTTATTTTTTCAAACGCCTTTTACCAACAGGAAAAAAGGTTCAACTGGTCATTTACTTTAATAAACGTTTCCTAACATAAAGGACTAAAGTTTTGTAGATTTACTTTTTCTAGGCATGCATAAATAATGTCGAAATTGCAGAAAAATGCGTTGGTCTCTCGATTCAAATTTTTAAAAATTGTCAAATCGGGCCATTTTTTATGAGAAAAATATACCCGGTAAATCTCGGTGAAAGGGTCTGAAAAAATATATGATAGTACCGGTTTCTTTTTCCTTACAAGCAAAAGCACAAACATTTTTTTTAGAAACAAAACACTTGTAGTATGGACCGGGAAATAAAAACCCTCTCCCCCCCCCAACAAATAACTTTCCTTTCTTAAAAATTTCTTTTTACGGGTAACCCAAAAAAAACCAATCTGTAACCCCTTTCCCCAAACGGTGAAGGTGGTTTTTTTCACTTGACGTCTTTATTTTAAGAAAAAAACCAAATTTTGGGGGCCTGGGAATTTGAAAGGGCTCACAGGAAAAATTTGGGCCAAAGGGTTTAAAAGAAAATTCATTTTTTAGTTAAAAAATGATGTGTTTTGGGTAAAAATTTTTTGAATGACCAACCCTGTTTCAGGGTCTTTTTATTGACGTTAAGAACATTGTTTTAGTACACAAAAACTGAACCGTTCTCGAACTAACCAAAATGCAGAAATCACGTTTTTCTATATAGGCGGACACTTGCTTTTATTTTCAAGCATCAGACTTCAAAAATGTATTAAAAATTAAGTCTTTGTTTGAGATAAAATCATAAATTGCGGCTTTTGTTTGAAGTGGGTTGGCTTCACGAAATAGATAAAAAGGTTTTTATTTTGTAATCTTGTTGCAATTTTCGGAGGGAACATTATTCTATTCATTTTAAATGATGGTTCAAAAAGTTCTATCTATAACAAGATAAGCTGGCTTTCAAGAAATCAGATGAACAAGATGTTGCAAAAATATATTTGTTTATTTATTTTTTTTATTCTCTATTTAAAGAGTATCAAAGGGGCGTAATCGTAAAATAAATAAATTTAAACAAGTTCAACTGTATGAAAGAACACGAGATTTATAGATATGATGACATTGTTTTTGAAGGAAGACAAGTAACGATTTGTGAAATATTTTGCGAAAAAATGTTTGCAACTTTTCCAGGAAAATGAAAAAATTTGAGGGGGAAAAAACAAACAAATAAACAAACAAAACAAAATAAGAATAAAAACCAGTTCACTCACACTACAAGTATTTTAGAAAAATATTAGGGGGAATATTGTACTTCGGTAAAAATACGTTACGTCGGTTACGATAAGGGTTTTTTCTGTTGTTGTTGTTGTTGTTGTTTTTTTTGTTGTTTTTTTTTTCTTTCTCGGTACTCGGAATGGACTCCCAGGTTCGACTATCAGTATATTTTTTTGCAAAATAATATACTTAAGTCTCATAGTATTTTGTACAATATTTCTTTTAGAATTCTAGTTATGTTGTAAATATCAAATCTTTAAAGAAGAAATATGTCTAAATCAGTTTACACTTAATTACTTTGAGATGCTTTAAAAATGCACGTGTTTTACTATGAACGCTGCAAAACGTGCAACATTCACGATAAGTTAAATAGTATAAATAAAACACTCAGATTTGTTCAAGTTTAAAATTTTAAACACTCGTTAACTGTTTCCAAATTCATTTAAAAAAATTTTGTTGTTGTTGAACTCTATTTCTATTTCGAATATTAAAGGAAAGCCCGGCTGTTTCTCCTTATAGCGTTTATTGAGATGAATTTATTCGTTATCTTTTTTATTTGACTCAAAGAAAAATAATTATGATAATTTATAGTCACGAAGTAAACCGAAATATTTCAATAAACGGAAGGTGGGAAAAGAACGGAAGGAAAGTTTAAGTAGCTATTCTTTTAAAATAGAATTGTCTGAAATGTAACCCGATGTTAAACAGGTGTTTCTGTTTTTTCTGTTTTTTCTTTTTTTTTCTTTTTTTTTCTTCTTTCATTTTTGTAAATGCTTTTGTTCCTGAGCTTTCATCATGAAGAAAGGTGTTAACATAAACTTTTTTCTTTTGAAGCTCAAGACCTGTGTAACATTTTGAAAATGCTTAGATCTAGAAACAATGTGGATATCTTAACACAGAGTACTTCTGGTGTTAATATATCGTAAAATGAGCCGCGTCATGACAAAACCAACTTAATGGGTTTGCGACCAGCATGGATCCAGACCAGCCTGCGCATCCGCGCAGTCTGATCAGGATCCATGCTGTTCGCTATCAGTTTCTCTACTCGTAATAGGGTTTGTAAGCGAACAGCATGGATCCTGATCAGACTGCGCGGATGCGCAGGCTGGTCTGGATCCATGCTGGTCGCAAACCCATTTTGTTGGTTTTGTCATGACGCGGCTCAAATAGAGATTATTCTATATCACACGCGTGTATACCTTGTCACGAAGTCTGATATACAATGTATATTACGAGATAAGATGAGATGTTAGATATAAGATATACATTAGATAATACCCCTCCCGTTTTCTTATATAAATGAAATGTTATTATAAGACGTTTCCCATAATGTTTTTATATAGGCAAAAAGCAAAAAAATTTAAACTCGTGTACAGAACGTTTTTAAACTTTGCAAGATTAAAGAGAATCACTTATAAATGATAATAAATGAAACATTTTTTTAATGTTCTATTTATCACATACCCAAAGAAAAGAGTGTTTAAACTGAAAAAAGAATCATTTTTCAATTACGCGCCTGTAGTGTAACGCTTACATGTAGCGCGTTCTTAACACTGTGTTTGTATAACGCAAACGACGTCACGTTAAAATACGATACCGTTTTTACGCAAAAGCGGCACGAGCATGTAGTGGCGCCGATATATGTCGCAAAGCCG
This sequence comes from Ruditapes philippinarum, assembly GCF_026571515.1. Taxonomy (NCBI): domain Eukaryota; kingdom Metazoa; phylum Mollusca; class Bivalvia; order Venerida; family Veneridae; genus Ruditapes; species Ruditapes philippinarum. The sequence continues at coordinate 158,186 of NW_026867297.1, read as the reverse complement.
CTAAATGTCGCACAATTGCCGCAACCACCGCTAAATATCGCAAAATCTTCTGCCGTTAAATGTCGCAATAGTAACATTAAATGTCGCATGATGTTATAGACTAGTATCCATCTACTTGACCATCGCCGCTGTGGGTTAGAATCCCGCAAGGGACTTAGAATTGTGATTATTTCACATGGGGAAGCTATCCAGTTAGCTTAAGGAACGTCGGTTCTGCTCAAAGTCCATTTCGTGCAAGGAGGGGCACCAGATGTCTTCCTCCACCATTAAAGGTGAAAAATTGTTATATTGCTATATGATTTTATTGTGTTGTGTGACGTTTCATGTCTTAAAGCTAATTAGGCCCTGCAAGTTTTAGAAACTTATTAGGAGAAATAATTATAATTCTTATTTGTTCTTTGCATAAAAACATAATTAGAAGGTACAAAGTTCAAATTAGGTTTCATTGGTTGAGAGCTGAGAAATAAAATCTTAATTAGGAGTTCAATAGACTAAACTTATATGAAATAGAAACCAGAGCTGGTTCAGTCTGCAAGGATAAGCATACATGTAACTCTATACTGGCAAATTCTATTCCAGCAGTTTAAAGGTGCAGTGTTGATAACAGTGGTCATATTTATACAACTGCTTTTGATCCAAGTTCATTCAAAGTTTAAACAAATTCTATTATTTTCATCCTGCCTGTATGTCTATGTAACGGTAGCATATGCCTTTAAACATTCATTTGTTATATTTTCTCAAGATAGAAAAGTTGTCAATGCGATAGGTGCATCGGAAAAAAAACATTGTTCAATGACACACATAAACATAATTTCAATTCAGATGAAGTCCATTAATTAATGCATTTGTCATTTCACATTACCTGAAAATATAACGAATGAACCTTCACAGTGAGAAACATGACATATTTCTTACATACATATAGAAAAATTTGATCGTACATTTTTTCTATATGGAAAAAGATTATTTGGATAAAAACGATTTTATAGGACTACTGATTTAGACGAATAATAAAAATATCATAACCGAACTTTTTTACGGATGAGTCATCAAATTAAGCACGCTGGCATATTAGGAGCTTTTAAGCGAAATGCACGTAGTATTTTCGGAACAGGTGATTCTTTATTCATTTCAAGTATATTTTGTACTTGATCAGCTGTCCCAGAAACCATAATTATGTATGTGCTTGTAATTTTAATGTATTACTGAACTCATATTACATTTGATTAAGAGAACAAGTTAATAATGAATATCCTTTGGGCAAAATAACATTTTAATAATCAATTTGAATTTTTATAAGAATTTAACTAGAACAAGAAGCATTATGAACCTAATTGGCCTATAGGAATATAAAAATCCTTCTTTGATATAATATCATGTAATAAGTTCAAATATAATATTAAGTAAGAACGGCTGAGAAATACAATTAATGATAAATGTTGTTTTAATAAAGCATTTTGTATTATGAGATTAATATACATTGTTGAGTACAATACTGAATTCTAATGAACGATTAAACAGCTGTCAAAACTATATTGGACGAGACGCTAGCTAAGTCTGATATCGGTTTGACAGCTGTGTACGAGTCCAATAGAATCAGTATTGTTCTCAACCATATTTAATGACCTCTTTATTTCATACCACCATTTCTTGACATTTTGACATAAACTTATTGTACTTTAAGTACAATATGGATTTTCGGAGTCTCAAAACGAAAACGAGGCTAGATGGAGCATGATATGCATTTAATATAGATAGTTTGGACTCTTAAAATGAAAAGGAGTTTATATAGGGTGTATTATGAATTTGATATTAAACTTTTGGACTATGGACATGAAAACGAGGCTATATGGGTTGTGATATGGATTTGACATGGGTATTTTAAGAATCAATTTGAAATTTTCAGCAGCTTTATCAGTCGGGAAAATACTTAAACTTATGTTATGCCAAAAAATGTCACTGACTTATTATAAATGACTTGTAAACTTTTCATGATCATATTGATATTCTTAGCTTGTTTCACGCACATTCGAAAATTCGTTCGTGAGAAAATGAGATATCTTATAAAATCACGAAAATTGACACGAAGATATACTTGCATTTTATCCTTCATACGTCAAATCATTCATGTCATTTTTATGCACCGGTCAACACGATAAAAGACTTGAGTTATCAGCATTCCGATGGTAAAAAAATTGACCGATGAACCATTTTAATAATTTTACAGTAAACGGAATTCAATGTGCTATTAATGACAAATGTTTACATGTTTCCCTGAAAAAAATTGCATGTATTTTATGAATTGATTTATGGTTTAAAGGCCTATTGTGCTTCAGAAATGCTATCATTCTTTATTTGTTTGGGTCGTCAGACCAAACAAATAATGGAAGAGAAATTTCAGACCCTGATATGCTTATTTGCAAAATCCGAAAGTAGTCCGAACTCCTCGAAGCGGTTACATCCCTTTATAAGTACACTAACGCCGAAAAATTAAGAAGAGATCACTGCGTAAAGATTGTCCAATGACAGGCGCATTAATTTTCAAGCCTTCTCTGGGAAGAAAAATAGTTCCCGATTTGTCGAAGATTTCTAATATTGAGTAACTCTTTACAGACAGATATACATGCTTATATCAAGCTCCATGACTATTTTCATCAAGTTTACCGTTTTACTCGTTTAGGAAGCAAGAGGTCTGGAGTTCAAATCCCAATTAAGGCTACTCATGTTTTTTTTTGTTTTTATCTATTTTTTAATTGTTTAGGCCAAATAAACATTGAATTGAATATCAGTGTTGCAATTAGCCTCATAGCCAATTTACTACAGTTATAACACTGGAAACAGCATTGGTGGCACTTTTCAAAAACAAATTGGTTTATAATCTCACAACCTTCAACTTTCTGACATTCTGAGACACAAACAAATTCAGCTCCTTCTGTGCTTCGATTTATCTTGTAACAGTTTATAAGAAATACTCATTGGCAACAAAGGCGAATTATATTTTGCTTCCTTTGCTCTTTTGGAAATTGGTCTAATAAAAGAGACTAAGTATTTTGTAATGTATGGAAGTCAAAATACCGCTTTCTTTACATTTTGCTACCGTTATGACACATTATTGCATGTTCAGCGTTGTTATAAATCTAACATAATCTAAATCCAGTATTTAACCATTTTTGAACACATATTTGACATTTCTAAAGAAATTGAAAACATGGATTTCTAAGGCAATATGTACCTTTAATGCGTTTTTGTGCAAGAAATAAGAGTAGAGACACCTGTTAGGGAAAGTTAATATGAACAAGAAAAATATGATAAAAATCTGGAAACAAAGTGATCCCTCAGAAGCATTAATCACAACAAAATTACATTAAAATTGTAGACTCATATTGATTGAGTCTGTACATGAGGGTACATGAGGGATAATGAAAATGTGCAACAACCCTCGCCCCCCCACCCCCACCTCGCCTCAGCACCGGCTTGAGCCGTACTCAATTCTCAACACTTAATAGTGCTGGCATCAATGATCCCGAAGGACCAGAAAATAACAACACTGAAGTCAAATGCGGGGCATCTTTTTACAGCTGCCACACAGCACTTGACACCTGCTGTTGTGAAGTAAAAAAATCTGGAAACAAGGTGATCCCTCGGAAGCATTTATCACAACAAAAAACAGAACAAATTAAGTTCATTTTATATTAATAACTTACTCTCTCAAGTTTTGCTGGATCTTTCATAGCCTCCCTTCCTTGTTCAGCAATAAATCTAAACATACGTTTCAAATCTTCATCTTTGAAATTTTTGTAGTCGAATTGAGAAGCTTCCGCGGCGGACCGCTTGGTGAAATTTGCCGACACAAGATCTTGGGCAACCTGGAATAAAGATATATGTATATCATTTGAATTGTATGCAGTTTGTACCATAAAAGAAATGGTTGGTGTGGTTGTTGTTTTCTGAGTCAAACCAACATTGTGTGTCATGGTCATGTGGCAACTGTTTTAGCTTTCCATGTTGAAGAGTTACTAATGTGCTCCCCTTTATTTGCTTATTTAAGGCACTGGCGGTCTGGATAAAAAACATCAAATGCCTACGTCTCGTACCCAGTAATACCAATGGTGATGAATGGCCATGACTGGATTTGAAGCGCAAGCTTAACAGCGTCGGAATAGTACGGCAATAATTTACTACGTTACACTACGTTGTATACACCACCCAGGTATTCTGTAAATGATGTTTTCCTCAAATGTAAACAAGATTTAGATTTCGTAATAACCATTATCTATTAGGTAGATTACTAGATTATATGAAACCAGATATTAATAAACAGTCGGCGAGCCTTATATAATTAGGCCATATCATAGCCAATTGTATGTATTACAACGTATACCATGTTCACCGTCATGTTACCCATAATGCATGTCAATAACTATCTAATGTAACTGGTGTTTTGAATGCATTTCTTTCCGTGTGTATAGCTAACGTTGATTGATTCGTATTTATCGTCTGCTTACGTTCTGGTACCGGTGCTAAATTACAGCCAATTTATTGGATGGAAAAAAAACTAAAGAAAAATATTTTTGATTTTTTAAAGAAATGTTTAGGCATTCACAATTCAAGTGGAACACACAATAAGACAGAGTTTACTAACTCTACCCCTTTAAAACAGATCAAGAAAATTGTCTGCATATTTTTCCACATCTTCGTTTATATGTTCTTATAATAATGTTATCTTTCTGTTAAAGACGCACATGTTATAACAAAAAATATTTAAAAGGCCTGATTGCAAAACGTCTTCAAAACAGGCAATGATGTACAAATCACCATCGCAGAAGACAATGAAACTGTTTTTAATGCAGACAAGAATGCAAATGGCATTATTACAGATGAGAGTGAATATGTACATTCAGACAACTTTAAAGATGTCTTCATCAAAGGCGAGATTGAAAATATCTCTATCGCAGACGACGATGAAACTGTCTTTGTTGCAGACGATAATGCAAATGGCATAATTACAGATGAGAGTGAATGTGTACATTCAGACAACTTTAAAGATGTCTTCATTCAAAGGCGAGATAGACAATATCTCTATCGCAGAAGACAATGAAACTGTCTTTGTTACAGACGAGAATGCAAATGGCATAATTACAGATGAGAGTGAATATGTACATTCATACAAATTTAAAGATGTCTTCATCAAAGGCGAGATTGGCAATATCTCTATCGCAGAAGACAATGAAACTGTCTTTGTTGCAGACGATAATGCAAATGGCATAATTACAGATGAGAGTGAATATGTACATTCAGACAACTTTAAAGATGTCTTCATCAAAGGCGAGATTGACAATATCTCTATCGGAGAAGACAATGAAACTGTCTTTGTTGCAGACAAGAATGCAAATGGCATTATTACAGATGAGAGGTAACATGTACATTCAGACAACTTTAAAGATGTCTTCATCAAAGGCGAGATTGACAATATCTCTATCGCAGAAGACAATGAAACTGTCTTTGTTGCAGACAAGAATGCAAATGGCATTATTACAGATGAGAGTGAACATGTACATTCAGACAACTTTAAAGATGTCTTCATCAAAGGCGAGATTGACAATATCTCTATCGCAGAAGACTATGAAACTGTCTTTGTTACAGACGAGAATGCAAATGGCATAATTACAGATGAGAGTGAATATGTACATTCAGACAACTTTAAAGATGACTTCATCAAAGTCGAGATAGACAACATCTCTATCGCAAACGACAATGAAATTGTCTTTGTTGCAGACACGGATAACAAGACCTCAGGCGCCCCTCCGTGCAGAATCTCAGGCTTTGATGCATTTGACAATCTAAACCTCTTCATTGCTAGCAAGATTGTAGATGTTTTAATTGCAGACGTGAATATTTTCATTTAAGTCTATATGTAAATGTGCATTTACTGTTTAATGTCTGAATTGTAACCAATAATGTCAATGTTCCGCAGACGAGAAAGTTAATGTCTTCACTGCATTCAACAATATAAATGTCTTAATTGTAGACGATGATGCCAGTGTCCTTATTGTAGACGAGAATTTACATGTCTTCAATATAGCCGGGAATGTTAATGCCTTTTTTTGCAGACGACAATATAAATGTCTTCATTGCAGACGAGATTGTTAATGTTTTAATTGCAGGCGATAATGTGAGTATTTTCATCATGTTGCACGTAAAAACAATGAACATAACTTTTTTTCAGATGAACAAATGTCTATTATTAATGAAAAAAACATGATCTGAACTAATCGAAGTACATGTAGTTACAACGCTGCGTTTTGCATAACCCAGATGTCCCGGAAATACCGTGCTAAATCATATCTTTAATTAACGCGCTGCGTGTATGCTTTGTATTACGAAAGGAAAAAGTGTTTATTTATTTGCACCAGCGGAGAAAAAAGTAAAACAATAAGTATGGTGTACAGTCTATGCCATCTCGAAAGAATAAATAGCTTTATGATATAATAATGATAACTATGTTACAATCTAGCTTCTTCTTTTTTTTTTTTTGATCGATATTTCATTTTGGAAATGATATTTATTTTTGCGCTCATGCGAAGATAAAGGCTCTCGTTCATTACCTTTAAAAATGATAATGTTGAAAATATCTAAACTGCACTTATTTGTATCTTAAATCTGCTGTTCAACCATGCATTCAATTAATAAATTTCCAAGACGTATATTGTAGAAAATTATGTTCAAATCTTTACAATCATTTTAATGGCAAAATATGAAAATTACTTACAGAAAGTATGAAAAAATAGAAGCATTACTTAATTTACAACACATGTATTGAGATGTTAATTCAGCTCGTAAAGTTACTGTATATCATTAGTTCAATCTCAATCACGCGGAAACAAACAAAAACTGATTTCCATCAAAGTTTAAAAATATTCTTATTTTGTAGAATATTTTAAATGAAACAGTTTACGTTTCAATCACGCGGAAACAAAGAAAAACTGATTTCCATCAAAGTTTAAACATATCTTTATTTTGTAGAATATTTGAAATGAAACGATTTTAAGTTTTAACAAAAATTAGAGTACTGTAAACTCAAATACATGTATTGGTATATTAAGTCAAGTTCAAATTCATTTAGATCAGGAGACACATTTTAGAGATCAGGAGACACATTTTAGAGATAATAATGGCCAATGGGTATCAAAATCAGTGGCTTGTATAAAGCCCATACCAATCAAGTTGAACAACATTTCGCTGTCCTAGATAAATCTATGAAATAACATCAATTTTGGTCCCGCTGGTACACCATAGTTATTAGTATTATCCCGAGTATGAAAAAATGTACCAGGATCAAAATGTCAAACTTTTCGAAGTAAAACATATATACATATGGCAGTTTTATCTTGACAGTTGTTCCATGAAGTTTGGTTTGTTGGCAGATTCATTCAGGAAATGATACAAAAATGAACAATGCAATTGTCTAAAATAGAGTCATAAATATATAACACTGAAAATATCCATCTGTTAAATGGAACATCCGCCCACCCCTTGCTTGGCCTACGTGTTCTTTTTTCCTAACTACTTTTGACAGAAGAACGTGTTCGAGTAATTTACGCGTTGGGTTTTTAATATAAGAATTGCTGGCCGCTTGGGTTCAAATCCCGTCAGGGACAAGCCGTGGTTCCCATGAGCAAGAAACTTTACACTCATTGCTTGGTATTGGTTGGTACCAGGAACGAGAATAAGTTCGTATGCACTACTAAAGAGGAACAAATAGTCACAATTCGTTAAATGATATATGCTAAATGCAGAAGACTTAAAGTACTGTTTTTTTTATTAAACATAATTTGCTCGATAAATTTTATTTGCATCATTGCAAAAAAAAAGAAGAAATGTTTCTATCCATGCCATTTGTAACGTCCATTGGTCAAAATATGAACGTCTAGCGTTGTGGGAAATAACATTTAGATCTATGTAAACTAAAAATAAAACTTACCATTTGTTCACTGTTGTAGTCAGTGATGTTGGTATTATAAATCCATGATTTCAGAGCCGATTCATATGACACTTCGACAGCTTCCTTATCATACTTTTCGACAAATTGACGCGCGCGCGCTTCTTCATTGTCGTCTGCGGCGAAAGAGCGACAACAACAAAAAACTAAAAAGAACAAACTATATCCAATAATTTTCATAATTCCTGGTACACTATTTTCACAACATCGATCACTTTTTTTCATTAAGTTAAATTTTAATTTAACTAAAAAAATATCCAGGGCAGAAGATTATGAAACGTTGTAATAGAACAATTTCTGGGACAGTCCAATGGCAACGATAGTTGGTGATACCTAAAGATAATTAACGAGTATTTCAACCACGATTCTTATTTATACATCCCGATAAAAAAAAGAAACGAATGGGAAGTAACCATTTGTTAGTACATAGGTAGAGATATATCTTTACGTGAAACAGGGTAGTCGAATACACAAGTAGCTTTTGCACAGTTACTGTACCACTTTGAAATAACAGAACAACAGAATCAGATGCGCTGATCATATGCGATTAACAGATTAATATTTCGATAAGATCATTTTCTCGAACGTTTTACCACTTAACATTTTTGTTCTTTTAAATGAATACGTTAAGCCGCTTATAATGTTATCATTCTGCTTTTCAAAAGAGTTAACAAGTTTATGTTTCAGGTTTATGCGCATATGGTCCGTAGACGTGATTTATAAAATATTTATCGAATTTGTCGGCCAAATTATAAACAATTGCATCAAAAATGCGTAGTTTTAGGCTCAGAAGGTCCTAAATGACTTAGACCTCGAAGAGGTAACGGCAAGCGACCTGAACCACTTAAACAAATAACCCCACCCTCTCAAACCCTCATTTCCACGCGTACGTCGACTGCACTGAAAAAAGTAAGATGAACATTTGAGCCGTGTCACGACAAAACCAACATAATGCGTTTGCGACCAGCATGGATCCAGACCAGCCTGCGCATCCGCGCAGTCTGATCAGGATCCATGCTGTTCGCTATCAGTTTCTCTACTTGTAATATAGTTGGTAAGCGAACAGCATGGATCCTGATCAGATTGCGCGGATGCGCAGGCTGGTCTGGATCCATGCTGGTCGCAAACGCATTATGTTGGTTTTGTCGTGACACGGCTCATTTTATGTATACACATGCACTTAAAATGCGATCTTCAAATAAAGCAGTTCATCTGCACGAGTACGTCTGCTCTGAAATTTACATTAATTACACTCATCAATAAACAAACACATAAACAAGTGTTGTTAAGTGTATCATGTAATATACATAAGGTTAAAAGAGGATTGGTCTGCAATGGGCACATGTTCCATAATTATTTCGAATATTGATAAAAAAAATGTATTATTTAGATACCGTATTCTAAAAAAAATAGTAATAAAGAAATATTGGATTATAGTTCTACGAACATTAAAGGGACTCCACTGAGAGTTTTTAACATGAAGGGACTGGAAATATTTTTCAGATATTTGATAAGAATTGACGTTGGTCTGGACGAATAAATTTTGTTCAAATTTTCAAACGATTTTTATTCAAGTCTGACCAAAAAAACAACGATTTTTTTATTCAAATCTGGCTATGAATTGGACAAAAACTCAGTTTGCAAATTAATTCTGGGTATATTTCTTTGTTGTCTTTTACAGTTTTTTTTAATTTTAAGTCCGTAACGTAATATTTCCAAGATTTTCAAATTTTAGTTTTTATGTGACCAATTGTTTTAAGTTGATAGTGAGCAATCAACCAATAGGAAGTGTTGGTTCAGCTTATAGCAGCATGCCTCCATATTCATGATTATCTTCATGAAAATTTTGAAAATGTATTAAAAAGTAAAATTTTGTGAATTAAACAAATATAGTAATTTACACATTGAAAACGGCACATTCAGTCCATCAAAATTACGAAATAAATGCCAAAAGATGCCAAAAGCCCTCACTGAAGTAGTCACACAGTAGAAAATATGGATATAAATACTGTAAAATTAGTCATTAGTCATTCTTTGCATGTAACATGTAAATAATTATTTAAAATGTAAATATTTTTGCTTTTCTTAAAACCTTAGTACAATTTTCTTTAGGTCGATTATCTTGTAATTCTTGGTCTCACCTGGAGGCATGCACCTTTAATAAACATTGTATATTGTAAGGAAAACAGTTCACGTTCCATCACTTATTGAAAAGATAATGGTGCTTGAAAATGAAGTCATAAACCGCATCTGTTTCGTTGTACAATAGTATTACATTTCAAATTACAAGTTAATTTTTCTTAATATTTTTTTTCAACAATACCTAGTGATCTAAGGAAATACTCTTATCACCATAACATTTTTTTTTTGATGTACAAAAACATCAAAGTGTCAATATCGAAACAACAAATATCGTCTTGATGGTGAAACGTTCCTACTACTCGTGGCATCGTGATCTAAAGATTGAAACATTTATTTAACTACTCATGGCATCGTAATCTAAAGATTGAAACTTTTGTGAAACTACTCATGGCATCGTGATCTAAAGACTGAAACTTTTCCTTGAAAAAACTCATGGCATCGTGCCTTGAAGATTGAAACATTTATTAAACTACTCATGGCATCGTGATGTACAGATTGAAACATTTATTAGAATACTCATGGCATCGTGATGTAAAGATTGAAACATTTATTAGAATACTCATGGCAACGAGATGTAAAGATTGAAACATTTATTAGAATACTCATGGCATCGTGATGTACAGATTGAAACATTTATTAGAATACTCATGGCATCGTAATGTAAATATTGAAACATTTATTAGAATACTCAAGGCATCGTAATGTAAAGATTGAAACATTTATTAGAATACTAATGGCATCGTGATGTAAATATTGAAACATTTATAAGAATACTCATGGCATCGTGCCTTAAATATTGAAACATTTATTAGAATACTCATGGCATCGTGATGTAAAGATTGAAACATTTATTAGAATACTCATGGCATCGTGATGTAAAGATTGAAACATTTATTAGAATACTCATGGCATCGTGCCTTAAAGATTGAAACATTTATAAGAATACTCATGGCATCGTGATGTAAAAATTGAAACATTTATTAGAATACTCATGGCATCGTGATGTAAAGATTGAAACATTTATAAGAATACTCATGGCATCGTGCCTTAAAGATTGAAACATTTATTAAACTACTCATGGCATCGTAATGTAAATATTGAAACATTTATTAGAATACTCATGGCATCGTATGTAAAGATTGAAACATTTATTAGAATACTCATGGCATCGTGATGTAAATATTGAAACATTTATAAGAATACTTATGGCATCGTAATGTAAAGATTGAAACATTTATTAGAATACTCATGGCATCGTGATCTAAAGATTGAAACATTTATTAGAATACTCATGGCATCGTGATGTAAAGATTGAAACATTTATTAGAATACTCATGGCAACGAGATGTAAAGATTGAAACATTTATCAAACTACTCATGGCATCGTGATTTAAAGATTGAAACATTTATTAGAATACTCATGGCAACGAGATGTAAAGATTGAAACATTTATTAGAATACTCATGGCATCGTGATGTAAAGATTGAAACATTTATTAGAATACTCATGGCATCGTGATGTAAAGATTGAAACATTTATTAGAATACTCATGGCATCGTGATGTAAAGATTGAAACATTTATTAGAATACTCATGGCATCGTGATGTAAAGATTGAAACATTTATTAGAATACTCATGGCAACGAGATGTAAAGATTGAAACATTTATTAAACTACTCAAGGCATCGTGATGTAAAGATTGAAACATTTATTAGAATACTCATGGCATCGTGATTTAAAGATTGAAACATTTATTAGAATACTCATGGCATCGTGATGTAAAGATTGAAACATTTATTAGAATACTCATGGCATCGTGCCTTAAAGATTGAAACATTTATTAGAATACTCATGGCATCGTGATGTAAAGATTGAAACATTTATTAAAATACTCATGGCATCGTGATGTACAGATTGAAACATTTATTAGAATACTCATGGCATCGTGATGTTAAAGATTGAAACATTTATTAGAATACTCATGGCATCGTGATGTAAAGATTGAAACATTTATTAGAATACTCATGGCATCGTGATGTAAATATTGAAACATTTATTAGAATACTCATGGCATTGTAATGTAAATATTGAAACATTTATAAGAATACTCATGGCATCGTGCCTTAAAGATTGAAACATTTATTAGAATACTCATGGCATCGTGATGTAAAGATTGAAACATTTATTAAACTACCCATGGCATCGTGCCTTAAAGATTGAAACATTTATTAGAATACTCATGGCATCGTGCCTTAAAGATTGAAACATTTATTAGAATACTCATGGCATCGTGCCTTAAAGATTGAAACATTTATTAGAATACTCATGGCATCGTGCCTTAAAGATTGAAACATTTATTAGAATACTCATGGCATCGTGATGTAAATATTGAAACATTTATAAGAATACTCATGGCATCGTGCCTTAAAGATTGAAACATTTATTAGAATACTCATGGCATCGTGCCTTAAAGATTGAAACATTTATTAGAATACTCATGGCATCGTGATGTAAAGATTGAAACATTTATTAGAATACTCATGGCATCGTGATGTAAAGATTGAAACATTTATTAGAATACTCATGGCATCGTGATGTAAATATTGAAACATTTATTAGAATACTCATGGCATCGTGCCTTAAAGATTGAAACATTTATTAGAATACTCATGGCATCGTGATGTAAATATTGAAACATTTATTAGAATACTCATGGCATCGTACCTTAAAGATTGAAACATTTATTAAAGTACTCATGGCATCGTAATGTAAAGATTGAAACATTTATAAGAATACTCAAGGCATCGTAATGTAAAGATTGAAACATTTATTAGAATACTCATGGCATCGTGATGTAAAGATTGAAACATTTATAAGAATACTCATGGCATCGTAATGTAAAGATTGAAACATTTATAAGAATACTCAAGGCATCGTAATGTAAAGATTGAAACATTTATTAGAATACTCATGACATCGTGATGTAAAGATTGAAACATTTATTAGAATACTCAAGGCATCGTAATGTAAAGATTGAAACATTTATTAGAATACTCATGGCATCGTGATGTAAATATAGAAACATTACTAAACTACTCATGGCATCATGATGCAAAGATTGAAACATTTATTAAACTTGGAAAGTTATTATCATCTTTTTAAAAAAAAGGTACAAAATTATAAATCTATTACCTTTTTTACCCCCTTTACTAGCAAAACCGTTTGATTATTTATCATGAAAAATAACATTTAAAACATTATAATTCTATCTGTTATAGAATATGCACTTTTATTGTATCTCATTAACAAACCAAATGAAACGAGTAGGCAAGTTTCATAATAGCTCTAGATGGATACATTTTTCCCTCTCTAGAATATTCTTAGGGTTATTTATCTTGGGATTAGACATCGTGGTGTGGTACATCATAGTATATGCAACGGTTTGGATAAACACAAAATAAGACCATCGCATATTTAAGTCATCATTCGACAAGTTTTAGCCCCCCGCCCCCAACGCACCCCTCACGTACACACCCACTTTCCTCCTCTCCCGCCGTAGGTTAAAGCATTTCCTGAAATCTAATTTCGCCTGACTCTTCTTTGTGAAACACACTTAAAGCAGGCAGTTCAAAGAAAATGACAAAATTACAAACACATAAAGATGGTATGCTATACAACAGTGTAACAAATTAAAATTTGTTTTGTTTTATAAAGAAGGCACATACGCGCACAGTATATAACGAAATTTACAAAATATTTTAATTTAAAAGTGCATACACTCACCCGACACTATGTCTAACCTATGGCTATAACAACGTAAACACATGTCTCATGGACGTAGTTCTCATGAAAGCTTGAGGAATATTTCTCCATTATTGAATAAGGGCTTGCTCGAGTTCCAGTAACTCCTGCCTCCCAAGTCACCAGATCTAGACATCACACTTGTGGGCTAAATTGAACACGCTTGTGAGAAAGCGATCAGAAGCTTCTTGCAATTTGCTGGAACTCGAATAAGCCGTTGTTAAGAAATGGAGAACTATGAGTCAGAGGGGTTTACGTTGTTATAGCCAATTGACATTTCTCCAGAGAAGAGATTCCTCCGCCCACTGATTCACGTGACCTGGTCATTCAGCACCTTTGACAAAACACGGTACTCACGTTTACAGGAAACTATTATGCCACTTAAGTGACTAATGAATTACCTTATATAAATTCACTGAAATTGGTATATATAAAATTTAAATGCTTTTATTGAATAGTTCAATGTATTATGGTAATTAAAAAAGTAACAAATAACTGCATTCGTGCATTAGTTATGAATAAAACGTTTGGCAAAGATCTTGTTATATTTTTCGTTGACTTCAAAGAAAATGTTGCCGACAAAATATCATTTTAGGTTACAAATTCAAAGATAGTTAAAATTTAAGTAGCGGAACACATAAATAGTAAAATTATATCAATAACACAGTAACATTTAAACATGTTTTAGGGTTTTATGTGCGAAATCACTTGTATATAATGCATGTGTGCATAAATTGTTGAAACTGAATGAGAAAATTGCCATTCCGTAACTTTGTAGTATGATATATGAGTATATGTATATTTGTACATTATATATGTTTCGTGATAAAACGCAATACATCTATTATTCACTTCAAAATAAGTTTCGCATACACCAGACGGTGAGACATCGGTTTTAAATTAGAACTGTGATCAGGTATGGTGTTATTGAAGCAGATGTATTTAAATATTTAACCTTAATTCGTTGAGCTTTCATAGAAATATTAAGGTAGGATAATTTCACATAAAATATTCATTGCATATTCTCTCATTTTATTTGCAAGTACTTTTTTCTACTGCAGCATTTTATAGACACTATGTTAAGAACGAACAAAAAATGTCATATCAGACCTTATAATATATTATGTGATTATGAATAGGCATAATTGTAATAAAGGCAGAAATAGAGTATTTGTTTAAACTTTTTTCTTGTTTAATGCATTGTGGTATAGCCAGGCTTCAAAATTTCATAATTTAGGGCAAACGCATTTTTTTTTTTTTTTTTTTTTGCTTGGGATGCCGCTTTTCATGGAATGGCACTAACATGTCACAATGAATGTTCCATGATAACCGCCATATAAACACATCTGCGGATGTTTCAAAATTCCAAATTTTACCAGGTCATGTTAAATGTTGAATACTGCTTAAACCGGTGCTAGGGGTCGTAGACGGTTACTTGCACATTCCATTACCGTCCATGAACAGGCTCAATCAAATCAAGCCTCGCAATTTTCAATTTTTTCGTTTTGTATGTTCTTAAGGGATTTTTTATTTCTCTCTATCTTAACTTTCGTCAGAGATGTAGATAACATCTATATAATATCTACGGTTCTGCCTGCTATATAACTTATTATTTTCATATATACAAAGTTACTGAAATAAACTGACTCAAGTTTTGCAAAATTAAAGTAATTTTGATATTTACAAAGAATGAAAAGTAGAAAAAAATTTAAACTCAAAATTTTCGAAGAAGTTATATACTATGGTTTTAAAATTTCATAGCGGACTTAAAAAGACGTAAACTGACAACCCGCTTGGTTTGCGTTACTTTTGTTGTATATAAACCAATTTAAGTCATAACTGTGAAAATTAGCCTCCTTATCAATATTATAAGGCAATGGCATATTTTTAAGTCTGCCCTTTAATAAAAGGGCGGACAACTCTTTGTCCCTTTCTCGTAAGAGGAGGGGAATCTTGTGATGCGTGTATGTGGTCGCACGGTCACTTTCCTACAAACATGTCATCGATGCATGTATGTGGTCGCATGGTCGAAAGTCTCTAATATTATGACAATCTTAACATCCATATTTTAAAACTCTAATAAAGGGAAACAAAATATTATTAGGAATTAAGAAATGAAACCTTATTTAGGAGCCTCCAGTTACCTCCCTTTTGAACCATTACCCCATTTGCAATGTTATCAGGGGAGGTCACTCTAATCGATTCTTTTTGTGTGAGCAACAGTTACCTCCCTTTTGAACCATTACGCCATTTGCAATGTTATCCGGAGAGGTCACTCTAATCGACTCTTTTTTGTGTGCAACAGTTACCTCCCTTTTGAACCCTTTCGTCATTTGCAATTAAATCAGGGGAGGTCACTCTAATCAACTCTTTTTTGTGTGCAACAGTTTCCTCCCTTTTGGACACTTACGCCATTTGCAATGTAATCAGGGGAGGTCACTCTAATTGACTTTAATTTATTGCAACAGTAACCTCTCTTTTGAACCATCACGCCATTTGCAATGTTATCAGGGGTGGTCACTCTAATTGACTCTTGTTTTGTGTGCAACAATTACTTCCCTTTTGATCTCTTACGCCATTTGCAATGTTATCAAGGGAGGTCACTCTAATTGACTTTTTTAACGCAACAATTACTTCCCTTTTGAATCCTTACGCCATTTGCAATGTCATCAGGGGAGGTCACTCTAATCTACTCATTTTGTGTGCAACGGTTACCTCCCTTTTGAACCCTTATGCCATTTGCAATGTTTTCAGGGGAGGTCACTCTAATCTACTCTTTTTGTGTGCAACGGTAACCTCCATTTTGAACTCTTACCATTTGCAATATTATCAGGGGAGGTCAGTCTAATCGACTCTTGATTTTTGTGTAACAGTTACCTCCCATTGAACCCTCATACCATTTACAATGTTATCAGTGAGCCCGAAGAGGTGGCCCGAATGACCTGCAAAGCAAGTTTTATGGTGAAGCGAGTACCTGCTTGATAGTGGTGGTTTTGAGTACTGAATTGACATATCGCAACTTTTCTAATTACAAGATAACGATAAAAGCAGAGGAATTCTGATTGAAAACGGATACAAAGACTGGAGTCCTGCGCACTTTTATAGGAACCATAATAGGACAGGCAACCAGAATAAACAGAAGCAGTGCATGACAAAAACCATGGCAAAATAAAAATGAACAATTATTATATGCTATTTCGAGGTCGCTTTAAGGCTTTGCTTTTTTCATTATCATATAAGGGGAAGTCACTCTAACCGACTCTTTTTTAACGCAACAGTCATCTTCCTATTGAACCCGTACGTCATTTGCAGTGTTATCACGAGAGGTCGCTCTAACCGACTCATTCAGTCACCTCCCTGTGGAACCCTTACACCATTTGCAATGTTTTCAGGGGAGGACTTTTTTTAGTGCAACAGTAACCTCTCTTTTAAACACTTACGCTATTTCAATGTTATCAGAAGTGGTCACTCTAACCGACTCGATTTGTAGCGCGTCAAATTTTTTATTGATCTTTAGGACAATGTAGGAGTCTGAAAACGAAAGATCTACATTCATAAGTTCTGCTCTCTTTCGGTGCCCTTACGAATTTTAGGTTTCTTTCGTTGTTTCCAAAGGGGTTGCAAATCAGTTTTTGTTTCGGGTATTCGTATCAACAAAACGTTGTCATTTATAGACTTTCAATTAAAATTTTGATTGGAACAAATTTCAATAACTTAAATGTTTTTCTTTGAGCTAAAACGACATTCACAATAATATAAATAAAAGAGTAACATGACGGTAAAAATGAACCGAGACGAAAAAATTGTGTACGAAATAAATTGTTTTGTTTGTAGTTCTTATTTACTTCTTCTATAATTCTAAAGGATTCACTTCAGACTTAAGATTTTGTTTTATTTTAAAATACTTAGTATTTGCCAAAACATGCACATGATTTAATATTACGAAAATTTAAACGTAAAATTCAATATTAGGCTCAAAATCATAATTTTTATCATTCTTTCCCTTGTTTCCCTTGCCCTAGTTACAAGTAACAAATAAATACATGTACATGTATTAACAAATAACAAATACTTATTAACAAATAACAAATAAGTATTAACGAAAAACAAATAAGTATTAACGAATAAGTATTAACAAATAAGAAGTAACAAATAACGGAAGTGATGTTTAATTAACTAGAAAATAACCCATGCCTTAGGGAGTGTAATAAAACTGATGCTCCTAAAGTTTTTTTTGAAACAGTATTGGAATTCAATTTTAGATATTCATTCATTTATTAATAGTGATGCCTGAGCAGATGCTCATTTTAGTAAACGCAATTAAAAACACGTGCATATTTCAAAACGAGGCAATTTTCAAACTATTTTTTCCATTATCATAAGGCGAGTCACACGTCTATGAATATTGAAATGATACAGAAAAATTACTGTTATTATATTTCGGTTATAAAATGTAATAAATGTAAGTGATACGTGTTGCATTAAAGGCTCGTTATACCTCAGAAATGAATACATTTTTACTTCTTTATAGAAAGGCAAACATGAGTTAGTTTTATACTAAATTAATGGTTTTAGAGCATGTTGGATTCTTATCACCTGAAGAAAGTAGCTCTGAATGTGAAATTGTTTGTCATAAAATTAGCAAAATGTAAACAAAGTAGTATTTCGACTTTTATACTTTTAATCACTATAATTAACTTAATGACAAAAGGAACAAAAAAAAATAATAAATGGTCCAGGCAGTTGGTCGATAAATAACAATTTGAAAAGTTTATAACAAAACTACAAAATAAAAAAAATACTTTTGTAAAGAAAAGATAAGAGCATTTCTGTGGCAAATTGGGCCTTTAAAGTAGTATATATACACATATATACTTTGATGTATCACTGTTATATCAGGCAAATATTATTTATTTAAACATTTGCTAACATATGAATATTTCAAAACGACGATTTTTTATTCTCAACTTGAAAGCTACATCAAAATTTTAATATCGGCTTTTGCTTACCGTCGAAATATTGCACGGAATTTGACTGGTAACTGGTTGTCCAGAAATTAGACCAGACCCGTTGTAGTCTAGAAAAGTAGTTGTTTTTTTTAATTTTCAAGTTTAATTTTCAAGTAGCCCATTCCGAATCATCCTTAGTTAGACATATGATATTCTAAGAACGTGAATATACGTATTATGTGTACGTGAAATATCGTTTCTTTAAAACTTTTAATGTGTTACTTCATTTCCAGGTGAACGGTTCCGCGAAGTACCTTGCGTAGTAATATATATCAATTGTTTTTAATTATGACCATTTTACAATCATTACAAAAAATTAAAAGCTATAGGAAAAAATAGTTCACGGGCTGTTTTATTTTCTTCCGTTCTAAAATAAATAAGCTTTAAAAAATCTCGAAACAAAGTAGTTTTTTGAATTCCGTACAAAATACTTAATCGTATTGCCGAAAAGCAACAGAAGAAGAAGACAGTTGGGGTAATTGACCAATGATTAACTTGATGAAAACTGTTATAAAAGAATACAAAACAAGAGGGCCATGATGGCCCTAGATCGCTCACCTGACTTATCAAACTCATCCAAACAATTACCTAGACAAGCATTCTGACCAAGTCTCATGACAGGTGAGTCAAAAATGTGACCACTACAGTGTTAACAAGGATTATCCAAATTTGAGCAGTGCGACCTAGTTTTTTACCCAGGTGACACATATTCAAACTTGACCTAGAAATCATTAAAACAAACTTTCAGACCAATTTCCAGGATACTTGGATCAAAACAGTAGCAACTAGAGAGTTAACAAGATTTTTCTATTTTTAGCTCTGGTGACCTAGTTTCACATGCGATTTCGAACTCATCCAAGCAATTACCTAGACAAGCATCCTGACCAAGTTTGATGATAATTGAGTCGAAAATGTGACCACTAGAATGTTAACAAGGTTTTTCCATATTTGGGCGGTGTGACCTAGTTTTTCATCCAAGATGACCCATGTTCGATCTTGACTTAGAAATCATCAAAACAAACTTTCAGACCAATTAACAGAATATTTGGATCACAACAGTAGCCACTAGAGTGTTAATAAGATTTTTCTATTTTTAGCTCCTGTGACCTAGTTTTTCATCCGAGATGACCCATGTTCGATTTATTCCCAGCAATGACCTAGACTAGTTTCCTGACCAAGTTTGATGACAATTGAGTCAAAATTGTGACCACTAGAGTGTTAACAAGGTTTTTCTATTTTTAGCTCCTGTGACCTACTTTTTCATCCGAGATGACCCATGTTCGAACTCATTCGAGCTATCACCTAGACAAACATCCTGACCAAGTTTGATGATGATTGAGGCAAAATTGTGACCTCTAGAGTGTTAACAAGGTTGTTCTATTTTTAGCTCCGGTGTCCTAGTTTTTCATCCGAGATGACCCATGTTCGAACTCATCCGAGCTTTCACCTAGACAAGCATCTTGACCAAGTTTGATGATGACTGATGCAAAAATGTGACCGCTAGAGTGTTAACAAGGTTTTTCTATTTATAGCTCCGGTGACCTACTTTTTCATCCGAGATGACCCATGTTTGAACTCATGCGAGCTATCACCTAGACAAGCATCTTGACCAAGTTTGATGATGATTGATGCAAAAATGTGACCGCTAGAGTGTTAACAAGGTTTTTCTATTTTTAGCTCCAGTGACCTACTTTTTCATCCGAGATGACCCATGTTCGAACTCGTCCGAGCAATCACCTAGACAAGCATCTTGACCAAGTTAGATGATGATTGATGCAAAAATGTGACCGCTAGAGTGTTAACAAGGTTTTTCTATTTTAAGCTCCGGTGACCTACTTTTTCATCCGAGATGACCCATGTTCGAACTCATCCGAGCTATCAACTAGATAAGCATCCTGACCAAGTTTGATGATGATTGATGCAAAAATGTGACCGCTAGAGTGTTAACAACTAAATGTGAACGGACGACGGACGGACGGACGGACGGACGACGGACAATCATCGATCCTAAAAGCTCACCCTGAGCATGCTCAGGTGAGCTAAAAAAAGAAAAAAGATTTTGAGAAATTAAAATGAAAGCATTTCTTAGGCATAATGGGCCTTAAGCCGAATTCTGCTAGATGATCGGATGCTTGGCGTTTACCACTACTGTCCATCAGACCAAACCAATTTTGCCTGTTGCAGATTCATTTTTTGACTTTTTGATTACATTAATTTTAGCATAAGACAAAGTGTAAATAATGTCAAAAGAACTAAATATAGAAACATTATTTATAACTTATTTGAGAAAGCTGACTAGATAGTGCACAGGATTTTTGTCAAAAGTAAACGTCAGCCTTAAAGTAATGCTACACTTGCTTGGACGATTTGGAACGTTTTTGGAACGACGGTATCAATAACTAGGGTATTAGACATGCCTGGTTACGGCGGAGTATACCAACACAATTCACACGACATCAAAGGAACTTTTAATCCAAAACTTTACAGAAAAGGCGTATGACACAGCATGCAGCATGACATTTTCTTAATGGACTATTTGTGTGTGTGTTGCAATATCCTCACCTATCTCTTGTCAAATTAAGCGGCTTTATATTTGTAATAAAATTTTGCAATAAATGGATTGTCAAGTGTGGATTATATAATGTCAGTTACCGCTTTTGAAATGCATTTTATATAATAACAAGAAGTATCTTTTAAAACGATACTCAGCCGAAGCAAATCTGTTTATCATGCAAAATTATATCATTTCTAAGTTTTCAATACAAAAAAGAAATGTAATAATTATTTTTGTAGCTATTAAGAAAATACTCATTTTGTAAACATTGAAATTAAATAACAGCAGATTTATATTGACGATTTTTCAAAAGATAACAGCTTCTATTTAAGGTGTCCCTTTTACTTGTTTTACGTTTGACTAAATTTGGTTATAATTTACAAATAAACCTAAAAAATTAAAAGACTATCCTCATTCCTGTATATTTCATTTTAGAACTATCCTTTACATTTTATTTTATAGTGGCAATTCTGTGCGATTGAGGCGGAGCCTCACAGGGGCCAGTCAGAATTGGCGAGATTTGAGTTCAAATGACTATTTATAGCACGATCTTTGGCTCCACGTCGGAAAAATACTAGAGCATTCCCGACGGACAAACCTTTGCCAGCGGACCCACAGTCACACTTTGCACGACACAAATATTCATCAATTTGTTCCTGGATTTTTTTTCTTCATCTTTTTGGTTATTCAGGCCAGCCGTAATAGCCATGGATCGAGGTGATAAATAATTTTAAACTACATTGTATCTTCTCCGGCTAGCCGATCATGCAGGAACCGGATTCCGGCTAGCGGGAGAAGCCGGAACAGCCGGACAAGACAAAAATTTGTTCCTGCTGCTCCGGCTGTCTGGCTAACTTCACGAACATACAAAACTATCCCTTACATTTTATCATACAGCCATCCTTAAAATTTTATTTTAGAATGGTAAGAACTATCCTATATAGGTTAGAACTATCCTGAACATTTTATTTTAGAATGACCAATGAGTGTCACCGATTTCAGTTTGTAATTTTTAAATGACCAATGAAAATTCTTACCATATTCAGTCCCTCACTGTAAATTTTACAGGAAGTCAAACTGATAACAGACGGACTTTGTCCGAAAAAATATTGTTAGAATTGTCAAACCCCGGCGTAAAATTTTGCAATAAATGGGTGGCCAGGTCTTGTGTGTTTTATTCAGATTTCAGTTGACGCATGTTGATAATACGATGCATGTTTGTTTTTTTATTTGCTTGTAGGAATAAAAAAATTGAGAGCAGAATCATTTATTTTCGAAACTGTTTTGGTAATGAAGATGTGTGGCTGAAGTGATTATACATTTGCTCTGGGCAGAAAAGAAAAATCACAAACTGAGGGAGGCTACTCTAAAATTGGCTCACCAGTTACGAGTCTTGGTCACATTACTTTTCCAGATGTCTTTTATTCATTACCCAATTTTCTATAGTTTTGGAGTTGGGCTTTGTTCAAGATATATTTAGAAACTAATAAAAGGGAGATAATTAAAGAAAAAAACATGAACAAAAATTAAATGATTTCCTTCTCTAATATTGTATCTGTATCATAAATTATTCCTTAAAAATTTGATGACCTTTTGAAGAGCGTCACGACCTGTAGCTGTCCTCGTGTATGAAACCACCCCGTGCCAAGCACCGTACAAATGCTCGTGCGTAACCTCGACTCCAGCAGATTTTAGTCTGGCTTCATACATAAAACTTTCATCTCTTAAAATATCAAATTCTGCGGATAGAAAATAAGTTTTTGGCAATTTCGATAAGTCGTCGGCCATTAGTGGTGAAAAAGATGGATCTGTCACACACGGCTCGAGCTCACGTGCAAGATCTTCGTTGTATAAACTGCCTGGTGGGTCAACGTGTTTTACTTTGTACCTAGGATGCTGTATCAAGCTGACGTCGGCGAACTTCCAGTACTTTGATTTCTTAAATTCATACGATGTGTGATTGTTGGCGAGAAGTTCTGCAACAGGAGGGGTTGATTTACCCGTGCAGTAAATATACCACGCCCCCGCAATAGCGCCACCTAGCGCGAGCTCGTTGCTCTGTTTCACATATGAAGGGACTTGGAAGTTATTGGCTTGGAGCATTGGGTAAATAAGGACTTGTAATATAGGTTGGACTATACCAGTTGTGCTGTATGCCAATAGCCAAGACACGGCTGCCGCTAAATTACCACCAGCGCTGTCACCTTAAATAACAATACAATGTACTTATTAATTTAGCAATGTTAATTTAGCATTAACGTATTAGTTACACAAACCTCATTGATAAAAATACAACAGAGTAAACTCCAAATTAAGACCACGAATAGTTTGACTGTATCTCCAAATATTGATGATATGGAAGCTGGTCATGTCAATTAAAGAAATACGGCAGCTTAAAGGGTGAAAAAATATCATAGAATGTTTTAATGTCCAACCCACAATGATAATACACGTTATCTCAACAAAGAAAATAGAGTATGTTAATCTTTGTCCCGCAAAAACACATGCACGGAGATTCAATTGAGAACTAAGGTATGTAACTCCAATCTACATTTTTCCTAAATATGCCATAAATTATCGAACATGATTTATATTTCGTGTGTCTCGTTTTTTCGATTACAGGTCATGTCCTTTGTTTGTTTGAATACCTCAAACTTTATTAATTTACACTAAAGTAAAAATAATGACAGAAAACAATATTCACGGAGAAAACAAAAAGGCCAAAAAAGATAAACCAAATTTATAAGAATATTGAAATTCCATGTGCATATATCTTATCACCATAAACAAAACTTTATTATGTTTCAATTTCTTCTGCTGGATCTTTTTGATACTACTGGACACGCAGCAATGATGGCTAGAACGTGTACAAGCTATTTGAAATACTGACAAAGGCATGTTGCAATTGCTTTGTAAATGTACCTACCTTTATATACGTGTATTCACATATATGTTATAATATAATGCATTGAAAATAATCTATGGTTACATGTAAAACAAATCATTAGTATATAGTAGTACAACTGACGTTACAATTATGCCTTAAGAATTGTTTACTTGGGCATTCGGTCCAAATGTCTGTTTAATAATAATGGAATATTTCTCAAATATCATCCTCAAAAATACAATCCGGGGCCGCCAAAACTGACCTGATGCCTTTGGTAGTTAATCACTTTAAAGACCGATCATTTTGGATTAGAAAGTACGTCCAAGTTGTTTAAGTTATTTTCGCTCACCAGCTATTGCCACTTTGGTTTTATCCCCTCCGTAAACGTCTGTTTGCTTAAGAACATTCAGCGTTACTGTGTAACAATCGTCTGCTGCGGCCGGAAACTTGTGTTCTGGTGCCAACCGGTATCTGTAAGATAAAATGATAGCGTTATGTGACAACAATGCGAGCGGGGTATACATGATTTGAAATGCCTATAAAAAGTACTTATTGTAATTCCATATTTTCAATAGCTTTCTAAATAATATTTCAAAGAGCACTTCTTTTCATTGCATGACATTTTTATGTGACATACAGTCTATGGAAACCTACGTCATTATATACAT
The DNA here is from genome assembly GCF_026571515.1 of Ruditapes philippinarum. NCBI lineage: Eukaryota > Metazoa > Mollusca > Bivalvia > Venerida > Veneridae > Ruditapes > Ruditapes philippinarum. Next base: position 133,127 of record NW_026867297.1, on the reverse strand, counting down.
CAATAAGAATAAAAAGTAACAAGCCACTGCATGTCTACCAACTGATTCGAAGGCTCGCGTTCGGCAAGCCTTGTACCTACCAGTCCGAGTCAATAATTAATATGTTTAATAAAACTGATGTCGAAGGACAGATGCCTTTTACTGTCTATGTATACCAAAAGAAGAAGCAAAAGCTAAAATAACAAAATGAAATCATTTACTAGTATTGGAAGAACAACAAGCTATGCACACTAAATATTCTAAAGGATGACGTCATACAAAATGGACGCCCCTTGATACTCACCCTACAGAAATGATGATAATGTCCAACTCCTTGGCCATTTGTCTTAAAATGTTTTCATAACAATCTGAAACAAACGGCAACAAAAGTTTATCAAATTAATGTTCTACCTCAAAATTCATTTATTATTACCGATTTCTCCCAGTTACAAAAAAGCATCATATCTATTCTATGTAAAAAAGCATGATAAAATATTTGGAATGGATCTAAAAGAAGGGTAAAATCTATGTTCATATCACTTCTAAGGTCCTTCGTAGCTGAATGACGAACAACTCGAATTATTTTATATAAAAGCTTGAAGAAGACCAGGTCCATCAGATAATGTGCCCTTCCTTCTTATAAAAGCATGAAATGCCATCAATCTAGCGGGGGTTATTTTGAATCATACAAGTCGCACTAATAATTATACAATACGGTTTGTTTCTTAATATGAATTTCTCTTTCACTTTTGATATTTATATCTTTTTTTGAAGAGGGGCGTTCGTGGGCGCCGATTGTTTAAGGTCGTTGACTTTAAACCCCTTGCCCTTCACCACTGTGGATAAGAATCTCGCCAGGGACTTTAGACTCATTAAAATAATGCATGTCTTCCCATGTCTGTAAAACGAAAATCTTCATTTAACCTCTACTGTGTTGGTGCGACGTAAAATCTAATCAATAAAAGTAACAACCAATAATAGTAAAATCGAACCAATTGAAAATATTATGAAGAGATGTATTCAGCTGAATCATAAAGTAACGCATAAACAGAAATATTAGTTGAGTGTCAAGGCCACAACTGACAAAAATACTACCATATGTTTAGCAATACAATATATTGTACGAGATAATACGTATAATATCGAGGTAATACAATATCGAAGTACAAATGTAATACAATATCGAGGTAATACAATACCGAGGTAATACAATATCGAGGTAATACATTACCGATGTAATACAATATCAAGGTAATACAATATCGAGGTAATACAATACCGAGGTTATACAATACCAAGGTAATACAATACCTAGGGAGAACGTTATCATGCCGCCGCCATGGTAATACACTAGGACGGGTAAAAGTTTCCCATCCAAACCATTTTTGCGGTATATACGGACTGGTACTTCTTCTATAGTGGTGTCACGGATCTGAAACAGAATGTCCATTTATTACTTGCATGTATATGTATACCTTTGAAATGTGTTGAAATTTGTTTGTAAAAGTTGTAAGAAGTTTGCAAAACCATGAACAATCCAAACCTTTCGTATCAAGCATTGCCAGAAAATACAGAATATGATGGAGAAAACACTCTAAATCGGTTCCTCTTTACTCCGCATCTTTCAACAAAATGTGTACTGCAAATCGCATTTTAAACACACTTTTAAATTGTTAAAAAGAACTGAGTATTGTTGAAATAATACTTTGTCTCAACTGAAACGCTTTCTATAGTCCGAATAACACTTCAGTCAGAAAATAACTTTGTCTTGATTGCCGTCCAGTTTTGAGAGGTTCAACGGTACTGAATATATCACGAGAATCAACATAATGATATGTACATGCTTTACAATATAATGGAAGACTTCTTCTGTATCATGTTTAAATCTGAATAAGAAGGTAATATGTTCTTAACCGGTAACCTGCTGATTAGTACTTGTCACCAGTATATAGAACCAGGCCAGAATACACATCCATGCAGTCTGATCAGGCTCTATACTGTTGGTAGCTCAGTTTTTTCTTGTTTTTTTTTGTATTTTGATATTGAAATCCCTTAAACATCAAATGAACTGTTCCAAACCAAAAGCAGGGTAAATCTACTACATAAATCCAGTAAGTTCATAGTTAATTTTGACAAAAAATATACCTCTAATCCTTCAGATGAAATAGGTTGAGATGTCCATGCAAACATTGTACCAAACGTTATTCTGGTGATATTCAAATTGCTGCCATATCCAATACCGCTGCCAACCGACCCCTTTAAAAGTAAATATTGATAATTATGCATAGGATTGAGTAAAATGAGATGTGTCGTCTAACTGATATGTTACGTCTAAGGGGTGAATCTTACTTAAAGCCCAAACACAAATGGAAAGGTATTTTTTTTAGAACTTGCTATGTCAAAAACAAAGAATACATGTACTGAAAATGTTGTTTTGTTGTTGTTGTTTTTGCATGATATGGATCTTTAGCACGTGCTAAGATTAGAAACAGTTTTTTCTAAACATTATATGCCAAAAATGTCCTATGGTTGTACAATTAAAACTTTAAATATATATATATATATATATATATATATATATATATATATATATATATATATATATATATATATATATATATATATATATATATATATATATATATATATATATATATATATATATATATAGAAATGAGAGAATATATACACACATATTTCTATCAATTTATCTGCACACTTGTATCTTAAGTGATCCCACGCAGGGGAAAGTATAACTGTATTGAATTTAATTATCTCCCTTTATATATATATATATATATATATATATATATATATATATATATATATATATATATATATATATATATATATATATATATATATATATATATATATATATTATATTTCTTTAATGTTCAGAAATGTATTAAAATGGATTTTTCATAAATCACCAATTCATACTTTCGATGATTTTATTCAAATTTAATTTGAATAAATATACAAATATGTCATCGGTTAAAACATTAAAGCCAAAATATTTCATTGGTTAAAACGCTGAAACCAAACTACATGTATTTCATTGGTTAAAACATTGAAGCCAGTACGCTTTTTACAAGTTGACTGAGATTTAGTGTTTCAGTGGTATACTATGCTTGACTATACATATTGAAATCCATATTTCTCAAACCCGGATTGACAAAAATTTAAATAGTCTCTTACTCATACAATATATAATTTGTGTACTTTCGAATTCAAGGATGCTTAATTCACGTATATTAGAAAGAACACGCAGTCCAAGAACATATGTATGTGCTATGTATCATCATGTCAAAGAACCAGCTCATAAACCAAGGATGGCACACAACTTACTAGCATCAACAATGATTTAGTTCATCAAATTATGGCATCTCTACACCATTATATCGGACCTGGATAAGTTTTAATCAATCTAGATAGCTTTTCGTAAATTAGCTTTTCGTAAATTAACAAACCATCAAATGTGCAACTTTAAATCCAGCAAGGAATGCTTTCAGTGTCCATTTTTCTTGTATGCCTTCGGGAAGCGGAACGTTTAAATAAATCCCAAGATATGCAAACAATAATGCAAACAATATTAAAGCAAACTTTACACCCATAGTGAAATACGGAACCAGTACGTCACAAAGCGATCGTGGATTAACTATATTTTCACATTGACACTTCAATATATTTATCACAAGAGTTAGTTATCCTGCTATAAGAGTCTTAGAATGAATTTAAAAGTCTATTCAATAAATAATTCGCGTTTATATGCCAACTTCCACGCTGTCAAACTAAGTATGGAAACTAACCATGTCCGACTGTGTGTAACGGGAAAATACGGACATTAGCATATCTTAATTCCAAGCGCATGAGTGACTGAGATTAAATTTTTATTCATCATGGCTGGAAAACAACAAATTGATATCGGTCAACTACCGATTCAACAATTGAATGCTCTTACTCAGCAGTTTCAAGAGGTAATATATCAAGTTTCAAGAGTGGTTACGCACACACTTTCCCGTAATATTTTGTAAAACTTGTGTTAAATTATGAAAATTTATCCGTATCGCATAGACGCTCATTTAAAATTACCTGAAACATGCATGAACATCACTATGGAAGTTAAGAATAATATTATAATTCTTTTGCGAGCAATAAAAATTTGCAAGACCTGAGGTTAAGTGGTTTGTGATTCTTGAACAGGTCTAGGATTTCATTACATTTATCAGTTGATTTTATCAGTCTATGAATTTATGGACCATAATGAATCTCTAGACTATCCATAAATATCACGAGAAAGCGAGCTCTTTGCCTGAATTCATATTAATAACATAAAATATTAAATCCAGGGTTCCCGCTGTCGCTCGCCAATGGCGCCAAATGCGACAAAATAGTAATTCTGGCGCTTAAAATCTTCAATTGGCGAATTTTTCAATTGGCGAATTTTACTGGCGCCAACGTAAGATAAAAGCATCCGACAACTAGTACACTTAAATATCATAAGCGGCCGCGTCAATTACATAAGCGGCCCTAATGTGAAAGGTCACGCGCGATTAGTTTGTTTATCAAACTGTATCATCAATTTTGTCATCAATTGTGTGACACTTCAGGAACATAGCAAGATAAAAGTGTCAATGTGTTAATTGGAACAATTTACGTCTTTAATCCTCTGACTTGGAGCACTGATAATTACACATGTGGTCAAATGGTGTTAGTAGCGAATCAGAGAAATGAAAGATCGTCCGTGATGTTGACAAACATTGAAATTTTAGGTAAGTTAATAAAAATTAAAGTTGTGGTTCTATTTTAAAAAGGATAGTTATCAATATACACTTAAATGTATCAGTTTATTTCAGAATCCTGATAAAACTGAAAAAGTTTTATATAAATGTAATGTTTATTTAATCAGCTGCTTATGTTGTTAATCGCTAATTCGTAAATAGTCCACTGAATTTTTGTTTGGGCTATTATTTTTTTAAGTTGAAAATATTGGCTATCATTTTATTTGAGCCAGTGTGAGCCCTGCATATCTAAATGTAAAGTGCTGAAATGTTTAATCACATGCAAAACCTATTTGAATAAACAATATTCTTCATTGTTAAAAAGTACTTAGTATCTATTTCATTTTTTGTTCTTTTTGATTTTTAGATGAAGTCAATTTACAGTGATGTTTTTTGTTTTTTTATTTTGTATCTGTAGATCACCAGAATGTCAGGAAGAAGCTGGAAAGATCTTGGCCCAGCCCAGTCAGTGAGAATGAATAAGTGATAAGAACTGCTATAGACAAAACAGTGGAAAACAGGATCTCCCAACCTCATAACTAACTTAAAATGATGTTTTTGATAACATTTATGTTGTCACATGTATTTATTCAAATGGAATTTGAAAACCACATAATACTATGTCTATATTTTAGATAATAAACATGTGCAGCTGTAATAAAATGAAACATTATAAATATGTGTTTTTAATCTTAATGATATATAACTGCTAAAGATAGGCATGTCTCCCTTGCAGAATTACTGGCTCCATATTGGCTCCAACTTTGGAGCCATTGGCTCCAACTTTTTCTGATTGGCGAATTTGGTGGCGCAAACTAATTTTGACCCAGAGGGAACCCTGAAATCGTTGGATGCCTTAAATTCGTCCCTGCTGTAGGGGTTACTCACTTACTGTGTATTTCAGAAACATTTCAACAAATGTTTAGAAAGTTTAGTTGGATGTTTATAAACATCAAAGTAAATTTAATGTTTTTTCTAAATTCCTTCAACATTGAACACTTGGATCTTTAAAAAATATACTGTATTTATATATCCAAAATAATAATTCCATTTCAGGGAGAGTTATTAATATTCAGATTGACCAACACAAAGTATCCAAAGATAAATTTCATAAAAACTTACAATCAGTGACCACAAACTAATTTCCTTAAACTAGTTACACTTTTTGCATCCAGTTTAGCATATATTAATGTTGCGATACTTCGATTTTCTTTAAGATAATATACTTGGCCTCCTGATATGAGTCAGAGTGATCTAGGTCACTATGTTAACAGTTCATGTTATTCGAAGTATTAACATTGGAAGTTGCTAACGATATCCTATACTTATGGCCATTTTTTTTCCTAGACCATAAATTTTGTGTCATCAATATTTTCAAGAAAAAAGGTTTGTTTATATTGAAATATTATAATGATTGCTGTTGGAGAATGGTTTAAATAAAATCATGAATATTTATTTTTTTCAGGAGATAGAGTTTTTCACCAACTCGTTGAATCAGTTGAAGTTGGCACAGAGCAAATATGTAGAGTCTCAAGAAAGTTTAAACAAAGTCTGCCCAGAGAGCAAGGATAAAGAAATACTAGTACCACTCACCAGTTCTGTATCCTTTACTAAAATAGTTTTCAAAAATAATAGCGTCAAATACATGGGTAAAAGATTTCAGGTTACTGGTATTGACCTGAATTTTTCAGGTTTTACTACTCCTGAAAACTCTTTTTTTATTTATAACCAATGAAAAATATGATCATTGTTTTTAGGGTTTTTTTTAGATTTTTTTTACTGTTACTCATGCAAATAGGAAATTTAACTTCCATGATTTAATAACAGACTATGAGGCTCCTAGGTGTAAATAAGGGTTTAATAATGTGCTCAATTCATGATAAAAATATATATAAATGTACCATGATAGAAGGCTAATGAAACTATATGTATCATATGATTCTTGGCATTATTTGCTATCTTGTCACAAAGTGACAAGATGAGCTTTTGTGTCACAATTTGTCCGGCCGTCCGGTGTCCATCCGCAATTTTTTTTTTTTTTTTTAACAACATCTTCTCATAAGCCGCCAAGCCAATTTCATCCAAATTTCACAGGAATGTTCTCCTTTGGTGGTGACCTTTAGAAATTGTTCAAAAAATTTAATTCCATGTAGAACTCTGGTTGCCATTGCAACCAAAAGAAAAACTTAAAAGTCTTCTTTTTTAAAAACCCAAATAGCTAGAGCTTAGATATTTGGCATGAAACATCTTCTAGTGAGTTTTACCAATTTTGTTTCAATAAAATCTTGTGGCTTTTCTGAACATTTGAAATCCTTAACTATATTTGTAGATGTATGTACCTGGACAGTTAAGTGATGTAGACAATGTGTTGGTAGATATTGGGACAGGATACTATGTGGACATGGTAAGAGATATGTACAGCTAATGTAAATTAGTTAAATATCAAATAAAACAAGTGTGAAAAATACTGTGAAAAAGGTTTCTTGAAATTATCTTTGAATATAGATAAAGAAGTTATAGGTCAAAAAGTAAGGTCATTAAAGACCTACATGTATTATTATAAAATCTTTACATATATGATATATTTTGATTTTTCCCACTAAACATTTCATATATTCTGATCTGTACATTTACCTTCAGACTATACAAATATCTAAATGTGTGTAATAATTGAAAGTACTATTGATGTTGTTTATAACACTAAAATTAAATAGAAAAAGAACAAAAAAATTTTCATTTGAAAAAATAAAAAGGAGAAAAAATAGCATAATTGAACATCGAAACAGGCTTCACAAAATTTTCTCAACTTTCTAACATGTCCAGCAAATAGAGAACTTGTACAGTAACATTTTGTCAAGGCATAGACCAGTTGTCAATCAGAATTTAAGCATAAATTTAGATATTAATCAAAGACTGTTCCTTTTTTGCTTGGATACAAATTTCAGGTTAGCTTGATCAAATGTTAGAGGAGCTGTGATCTTGTGTTCCTCATATGACATGAAAAATACTACATGAAGAAGAGTATTTCAAATAAGCCACAAGCTTTTTACACAATCCAGCTTAAATGTTATAGATATTTAGACTAGGGCTGTCATTGATGGAAAATTTTGTATCGAGATATTGACAGACAAACATTGACAATATATCGACTTTGACAGATACAATGAAAAACATTTCAATCTGTGTTATAAATTGGGATCATGGTCTTATGCATGTTACAAATACTACAAACCAAAAGAAAGTGTTTTTTCTGTTATTTTTGTCACTAACATTTGAAAACAGACTTTAAAGTTCAAGTTAGCCAAGAAAACTGGAAAAAAGTGACTTCTCTTACTAGGTAAAATAGGGAGGTATATTCACTAAGAGAAATTAATTAAAGTTTACATTGTAGCTTGTATTTGAAAGTGTGTTTTGATATTAAATGGGATGATGAATATCAATAATATATCAATATTGCGATATTCAATGACAGCTCTAATTTAGACTATATGTCAGCATATAGTATAATCATTATCATGTAATAGTGTTATTGCAGTTTGTCATTCTAAACTTTCAGGGTGTGAATGCGGCAAAAGAGTACTTCAAAAGAAGAATAGACTTTCTGACAAAACAAATTGAAAAAATCCAACCTGTCCTTCAAGAAAAATATAAGATGAAGCAAGGTAAAACTGAGATATTTATACACCCAGAAGTGAGAGCATATAGCCTTGCTTTTGAATATATTTTATATTATATTTACAAATACTAAGTGCCATAATTTAGCATTTACTTTACACACGTGTGTACAGCGCAACAAAGTTTCAGCTCAATCAAGATATAAAATATTGTTTTGGTTTTGTCTTTCTTGCATAATAACCAATATAAAATGTTTGGTTTTTGCAGTTTTAAAGGCCAGGGGTTGTTGTTAACTGTCTTTCAGTTAAGTACTGGCAGTCATTTGACCCTGGATCTATTTCATATACACTCAACAACTTTAAAAACATACCTGTCAGTGATGATTTTAACATTAAAATGAATTAGTCCATAATGGAAAATCTGTAATACCATAGAATTAAATTTTCATTCCTTAAAAAAGGCAAACATATAGAATAAGTGTTGAAGGGCATGTAAGATGCTAAGCACCTGAAAAAAGTAGTACTGAGTCATAAAAGTAGCAAAATGTAAACAATGTAGTATTTTTACTTTCATACAAAATACTAAATCACTATAATTTTACTAATTGCCAAAAAAGCAACAGAAGCAAAAGATGATTCTGGTAATTGGCCAGTGAGTAATGTTTTGGAAAATAAATAAAGGGACACCAGAATTAAAAAAAAACTTCGGAGAAATAAAGACCATACTGGGGTATGATGAGCCTTTAAAGTAGTTAAATATTTACCTGTTTTATGACAATTACTTAGTCTCAAGGTGAAAGCAACAAGTTCACAATAGTCAGTATTGTGTGATATAACCCATTTGCTAAAACACTGCTGTGAAAATAACAGCCATAAAGTATTGCTAGCAGTTTATATTCCTTAAACACAATAAATTATTGACTTTTGTAAATTTTCACCACAGGACTTTTTAATTAAGTGTCATTTAAAACATAATTGTTTATCTATTAAAATGAAATTCTAACTGATGTTTTTGAAATTGATTATTATCTACTCCAAATTTAATGCAAATATTTTCTACACAAAAATTAATAACATGCACTAGATGTTTGTCGCCTATACAAAGTAAAGAGTTATGGCCCTTGAATAAAAATGTGTTTTGCCCTGACAATGATTTTTGTGTCTCCTGCTACACAGTAGCTGCATCATGCAATTGGCTATTATGATCACTGATTGCTCTTGTTAAAGATGTTGAGAATAGTCATTTTATGATGTGAAACACGTAATTATATGTAGTTTTATTTGTTTATTTTCAGTGACAACAGAGATCTTACAGATGAAGATTGCCGCACAGTTACAAGCTCAGCAGTCGGCAAAAACATAATATGAACAAACTTATTTTTCACTCTTTCATGCAATTTGCTGTGAACTTTGAACTATTTAAAATACATTTATACATAGCAAATTATTATCTGTTTGACTCTTCTGTTCTGATATTATCAGTTGTAGTTGTAGAAATTCATAAATTAGTGATTTTGTTGTATACAAGTGCCCTATATTTGTTGTAAGCTCACCTGAGAACAACTTGCTCATGGTAAGTTATTAGTGTGATCCCCCTTAGTCTGTTGTTTGTTGTCAACAATTTTTTTTATTTAAACAACATCTTCTCTAAAACCAATTACTAGATATTTACTAAACTACTTAGGAATGATCCCCCATCAAAGTTTTTCAAATGGTTCCTTTGGGTTGTATATGAAGGTCATAGGGTCAAAAATTGGCTTCTAAAAATATTTTACTCTGAAACCTCAAGGGCTAGAGCTTAAATATTTGTGGCCTTGCTGAGTCATAGGTTTGCCTTATATGTATGTAGTGAAACATTAAAAAATCTTTGAAAGGCCAAGGGCTAGAGGTTGAAAATTAAGCATGAAACCCCAATTTATCTTGTGAACCTATACCAAGATTGATGAATTTATGGCCCTGGGGTCAAAAATAATCCCTGCCTCTGGGAACATTGTTTTCCTTATATGTATACAGAAAGCTTCTAAAAAAACCATCTTCTCTGAAAGTTCAAAGGCTATGGCTGAAATTATTTTCCAGTTGACCTCTTCCAAAATTGTTAAAATTATTATTCTAAGGTCAAATTTGGCCTTGTCTTGTGTCATGGGTTTCCTCTTTATGTACATAATAAACAAAAATTCATCTTATTTTAAACATCATGGGTCCTTACAATCCTAAGATTTGGTGAGGTTGTCATAAGCAGTAGACAACCCCTATACATGTAGATTTTTAGATCAGTCGGCCACAGGTCAAGATTATAGTGGCCTATACCTTTTTCTGCTCTTAACTACCGGATACATGTATAGAGAATATTAATAACTTTTTGTCCTCGGGTGAGCACTTTGGTGGCCAATGCCCACATGGATAAGCACTGTGAAATCACTTTATTGTATTTGTGTTCATGAATCTAAAACTTGTCAAGTTCTTGCATTCTCTGACAAATTCCTCTAATAGTTACCAGTGCAAGTATATACCTTTATTATATTCCTATAAATTTACATGCAAATCATGAAACGCTTGGACAATCAATGGATAGAAAAACTATGTTTTAGTGCGGTACCATATATGGAAGTGCCAGACTATTTTCTCTGTTTGCTCCCATCTTAGCAGTGCATTATTTAGTACATATGTATTTGGAAACAGGAACCGATGCTACTGGGGGCGTGACCTCTTGACAAAATGACATATTCATTGGTGAATATTATTTCTTGACAGCTATATTTGTGTTTGTAAAATAACTTGTAGAAAGTCAGTGATTTAAATATATTTTTGTCTCAGAATTAATAGGTATATTACAAAAGGAACATTATGTTGTACTAGCTTTCTGGGGCGATGTATTTTGCTGCTTCAGCATGTGAAAATTGGTATTTAATTTTCCAACGCTGCTCATAGCAAAATACAAAGCTTCAGAAAACTAGTACAATGTATACTCATACTACTTAGAACTCGTGTAACAATTACCTTTTTTAAAGCCTAAATTCCCATTCTACTTATACAGGTTACATTTTATTGTATAGCAAACTAGAGTTTTGTAGTTGTTCGGGGGAAATGTGATGTTGGTGTATGATGAATCACATGTTTTAAGTCTGTTTGTATAAATAAGGTGTGTGTAATGCATTACATCATTTCACCACCATTTGACGATATGAATGCAAATGTTAATTTGTTTGCTACTTATTAAATTTTAGTTTTTGTAATTTTGTGCCCCCACTATAGGGGAGGCATTAGATTTACCTTTACGCCTGGGGTTTCGCTTGTGGATTATTGGGTGTTGTCAGAGTAATTGCCCTTGACTTAGTAAAAATTTTCAATTTGTGTTGTGTGAAGCTCAAAAAGTATTTAACCTAGAGTCATGAAACTTAATAGGAATGTTGGTCAGCATGTGCAGTTGTGCACCTTGGATTTAGCTTGTGGATTTATCCAGTATTTCTAGAGTTATTGCCCTTGACTTAGTAAAAGACTATTACTTTTCAACTTGTGGCCTAAAAAATATTTGACCTAAAGTCATAAGATTGAAAAAAACAGAGGAGTGTGGGGGCACCCACACATTTTTAGTTTTAACTATAATATAAACAAGAAAAAGAAACACAGTCTTCTAACTTTAGGTGTACCAGTGAGTGTATGTGTACAAGTGACTTTACGGGTTACTGTCTAGCTGAATAATTTGTATTTGCATTGTATGTAAAAATCTTATTTGTCATTATTCAGTAAAAATACAAAGTAAAAGTTGCTGCCTTTATATACATTTTCCTACAATGGTTTCCAGTACAAGTAAATGTACTCTTACTACATGAATTAGTGGGAAACTATCCAGCTAGCTTATATACTGAGGTTTGTGGTTCGACTTGGGTTATTCTTTCATAATTCACAGAAGGGCACTTGAGGTTTTCCTCCACCTGCAAAGCTTGGATGTTGCCCTGTGACTTTAACAGTGTTGATGTGACTTAAAACCAAAAAATATAAAAACTACATTTTAACATTGCTATGTTGAAACAACTATATTTTGCTAAACTTAAAATCCTTCCATTGTGTCTGATAAATAAAATGACAATATTGGCTGAAAAGCGAGAGACATTTTTGTTGATCAATTTCAATATCAATCTTGTATTGTTCATAGTTCTCTTGAGAGAAGTAATTCAAAACATATACAGTTATCCTCTGGTCTATAATATTAGAAGTCATACATAACTATCCTCAGTTCTGTAACATTTAAAGCGTAACTTCCGTTCTATAACATTACAAGCCATACACATTTATCTTCTGTTCTATAACATTACAAGCCATACACAGTTATCTTTCGTTCTATAACATTACAAGCCATACACATTTATCTTCTGTTCTATAACATTACAAGCCATACACATTTATCTTTTGTTCTATAACATTACAAGCCATACACAGTTATCTTCCGTTCTATAACATTACAAGTCATACACATTTATCTTCTGTTCTATAACATTACAAGCCATACACAGTTATCTTCTGTTCTTTAACATTACAAGCCATACACAGTTATCTTCTGTTCTTTAACATTACAAGCCATACACAGTTATCCCCCGTTGTATAACATTACAAGTCATACACATTTATCTTCCATTCTATAACATTACAAGCCATACACAGTTATCTTCTGTTCTTTAACATTACAAGCCATACACAGTTATCTTCCGTTCTATAAGATTACAAGCTGTACACAGTTGATCTTACGTTCTATAACATTACAAGCCATACACAGTTATCTTCCGTTCTATAACATTACAAGCCATACACAGTTATCTTCCGTTCTATAACATTACAAGCCATACACAGTTATCTTCTGTTCTATAACATTACAAGTCATACACATTTATCTTCCATTCTATAACATTACAAGCCATACACAGTTATCTTCCGTTCTATAACATTACAAGCCATACACAGTTATCTTCCGTTCTATAACATTACAAGCCATACACAGTTATCTTCCGTTCTATAACATTACAAGCCATACACAGTTATCTTCTGTTCTATAACATTACAAGCCATACACAGTTATCTTCCGTTCTATAACATTACAAGCCATACACATTTATCTTCTGTTCTATAACATTACAAGCCATACACAGTTATCTTCTGTTTCTATAACATTTCATGCCATACACAGTTATCTTCCGTTCTATAACATTACAAGCTATACACAGTTATCTTCCGTTCTATAAAATTACAAGCCATACACAGTTATCTTCCGTTCTATTACATTACAAGCCATACACAGTTATCTTCCGTTCTATTACATTACATGCCATACAAAGTTATCTTCCGTTCTATAACATTACATGCCATACACAGTTATCTTCCGTTCTATAACATTACAAGCTATACACAGTTATCTTCTGTTCTATAACATTACAAGCCATACACAGTTATCTTCCGTTCTATAACATTACAAGCCATACACAGTTATCTTCCGTTCTATAACATTACAAGCTATACACAGTTATCTTCCGTTCTATAACATTACAAGCCATACACAGTTATCTTCTGTTCTATAACATTACAAGCCATACACAGTTATCTTCCATTCTATAAATTACAAGCCATACACAGTTATCTTCCGTTGTGTAACATTACAAGCTATACACAGTTATTTTCCATTCTATAACATTACAAGCCATACACAGTTATCTTTCGTTCTATAAATTACAAGCCATACACAGTTATTTTCCATTCTGTAACATTACAAGCCATACACAGTTATCTTCTAGTCTATAACATTACAAGTCATACACAGTTATCTTCCGTTTTGTAATTACAAATAACATTGCAAGCCATACACAGTTATCTTCCGTTCTTTAACATTCCATGCCATACACAGTTATCTTAAGTTCTATAACATAAGAAGACATACACAGTTATCTTCCATGATATAACTTTACATGCGATACCCAGTTATCCCCCGTTGTGTAACATTACAACTCATACAAAGTTATCTTCTAGTCTATAACATTACAAGCCATATACAGTTATCTTCAATTCTGTAACATAACAAGACATACACAGCTATCTTCCATTCTATAATATTACAAGCAATACACAGTTATGTTTCGTTCTTTAACATTACATGCCTTACACAGTTATCTTCCATTCTATAAAATAACAAGCCATACACAGTTGTCTTCCATTCTATAACATTACAAGCTGTACACATTTATCTTCCATTCTATAACATTACATGTCATACCCAGTTAGCTTTCATTTTTTAACATTACAAGCCATATATAATTATCTTCCGTTGTGTAACATTACATGTCATAAAGAGTTATCTTCCATTTAGTAACATTACAAGCTATACCCAGTTATCTTCCGTTCTAATACATTAAAAAACATACACAGTTATCTTCAATTCTCTATTATTTTTAAAAACATACACAGTTATCCCTTCCGTATACTAATAATTGCTCATACTTGGGCTTGCAAGAATTTTCAATCAAAATAAAGCCACAGGCGTCGGCACATTTATATGTATGGATTTAGTAGCCGGGTGCTGGATAGTAATTACATGTATGTTCTTGATGATCAAGAGGAGATTATTTTATGATAATTTGATCATTACTGGCAAGACAAATGTGCCGAATGCAGTTTCATATACACTTGCAGAGGTCTTTAAAAATCTTTAAAAAAGGAAATTGTCAGAAAACCATAAACTCAAACGACTTGGCATTTCAACGATATTTTGTTATTAATTTAAATCATGAATTACATGTAAATGATTTATGCACAAACACCCATTGCATCTCATGTTTGCATATCTAAGACCAAGGTTAAATATTTAGGTCAAAGGTCAACTTTATCTGTGTCAACGCTTTGTCATTATTCAATATACCATTTTATCAAACAACATTTTTTAATTGTTATGGATGACAATTTAGAGATATATTGATCTCTATAGAGAAATATGATATATTATTTATTTAGATTTCACGTGAAGAAATAGATAGTTCTAGTTCCTAATTACCATATATCAATAATGTCATGTTTCAGTCTAACAACACTGCATTTCTTGATAAATTACTTCCTGCAATTTGAAATCGATTTTAAAATGATATATTCAAAGTGTTAATTTATCATTTGTATAATGTGCAAATCCTGTAACAATAAATCATTTTAAAATAGTGTACAGTGTTTTCTGCCATATCCCATGATTCATAACTTGTTGATATATAGGCTTAA
This sequence comes from Ruditapes philippinarum, assembly GCF_026571515.1. Classification (NCBI taxonomy): domain Eukaryota; kingdom Metazoa; phylum Mollusca; class Bivalvia; order Venerida; family Veneridae; genus Ruditapes; species Ruditapes philippinarum. The sequence continues at coordinate 117,505 of NW_026867297.1, read as the reverse complement.
AACAGTCAATCGATATAATTTTATTTTTAAAAAGTGGATGTAGAATTCTGAAAATTCAAATTTTCTTTAAATGAATATTCAGCAAGGCAGATTTTTTATGCTGCATCAGGTCTAATAATGTCATCTTGCAACATTCTGTTGACCGTCTGTTTGTACCCATTTGTCCAGTATTTCAGATTTTAAAGCCCACAAAAGGGTGCGCAAATAATTTCAGATAATCCATTGAACACAAATATAACTACTTGCCTCCGTTACCCGAAACATTCATGAAAAAAAAAAGAATTATATAGAACGAAAATTAATTTTATACTTTGCAAGATTAATTAATGCTTACACTAGAAATCTACGGATTGCACTTGTACTTTAAGAATTGTTCAGTTTAATCATAGTTTGTTGTATGATTATACAAATGTACACAATATACAATTGAACAAAATTACAAACATTTCCATCAAGCGTGTATACAAAAAGGTTGGGCCAAACTTAAGTTCTAACAACATTATCGTGGGCCCTCCCCTAGTAAGTCGCGCTGGTTTTCATTCCCGTCTTGGACCAGCAATTTGTTTCCTTGAGCAAGACACTTAATTTACCGTACACTCATTGTTAACTACTGCAGCGTGGCTTCCTTCGCTATCAGACAATCAAAGGGCTGCAACCTCTGTGGTATTTTCTGATCTTTGCAATCTAAATCATACTGACTATCTGTATGTATTTTCCTATATAAGTTTATTTTTATATACTATAATTAATCTTACGCAGCGACTGCGTCTATAACAGTTTGAGATTGATACATATGGAATTTTGCATGACTAGAGTTGCATCAAAAAATCATTTTCATTTTTTATGACAGCCATACTTTATACTTGCATATCGTGGCTACTTCCTTAAAAAAGACACTTCAAAAAAAAATTGCCTCGACTAGGATTTGAACCTTGGGCCTCTCACACCCTAAACGAGCGCGCTACCTCTGCACCACGGTGAAGTAATACATATGTAGCTTGAATAATAACAAATACATTGTAATTCTAAATTGAGAATTTCCATTCCGTGTTTGTAATCCTTACTAATTTCGAGGTATTTTCTTCACTATAAACCTGTTGTTTAACACTGATGAAAATAATTTAGCGAAAATCTTCTCGCCAAAACATGTCGTACACATGTAAATATTCCACTACTCGACAGTCAGATTTATGTGTACTACGCTCTGGAGTATTCGGTAATCGACATAGCTAAAAATAGCATTTTCATTGATTAAGCTTTACGGAAATAGCCGAACATTTTTCATTGGGTTAAAAAGATATTCATCCGCGAAATTTGTGATGGTAACCTCATATTTCTATTGACTACTCTAAACTTTTAATGCACTGTAATTCGTTAAATGCATACATTGAAAATTATTCTTGATTTTAAATTGCTGGTTTTTAAGCAGTTCTGAGTGAGAACTACTTTGCGTTGTTAGGTCTGTTAGGAAAATTTGTGTTAGACCGTGGATGTTAGCTATGTATTTACTGATCTTGCGATCAGAAAATACAAAAACTAAATTATGCATAAACTAGTCAAGCCTAAAAAAGTACGGCAAAAAATCACTCGAGACGTCACTTGCTCTTGATGTAATATAACTGTAATATATTTTATTATTACACACTTATAATTATATAACCATTGCATAACTTAATCAATTTTATCTGTTTTTAATATGAAACAAAAATTATTGAAGGCGTAACTTATGTCAGTACTGTCGTTACTATTAATTATGTGGTTAAATGTAATTTTAGCTAATAAAAGATCAAGAAGTACTTGGAATGTGTTATTCTTTGATGGAACTATTTGTCGGAACAATTTCTAGTGCGCTCTGTTAGATGACTATTCATAAAAGAGAATTAACTTAAAATTCTATCATTTTATCAGCTATTAACCTGCGTATTAATTGCTCATTTTTATTGCAATGTTTTTTGTTTTGCTATTCATAATTTATTTCAAACAAAAGTCCCTCCCGTGCAACCACTGTGTATAATAGACTAAACTTCACAATTAATCCATAGGTAGTCTTCTATTATTAAAATTATATAAGTGTTGTTTTTTTCCTCATATAAATGTACTTGTAATAAATATGTCAATGGAGCTTAATGGATCGATCGTCAGAAATAATGTCAAGTGTGCCTGGAACGAAGATATTTGATATGTACATGAAATAATGTCAAGTGTGCCTAGAACGAAGATATTTGATATGTACATGAAATAATGTCACGTGTGCCTAGAACGTAGATATTTGATATGTACATGTGGCATTGTCTGGTCACACCGTACAATCAAATCGGCAGCCGTACTAGTATATACATTTCGGTGTAGAAAAACAATTAGCGCGGTAAGTATTTATCTATTTTAACATATCCTAACTGTGTTCCGGTAAATCAATGTTATGGAGTTATGGTCAACATCCAAAGGAGCAACCTAACATTCTTTGACCCTGTGCAAGTTTACTAAACGTGAATTTTGACTGAAAATAACCACACTTTCCGACGAGATGCCGCCTTTTAAAAACATTTTCTCATGAAAATAAATCATTTTAAGCAGAGAGTAAATTCGCACATACCACCAAATCGATATGCCAGTCTAATAACGACACAGTGCTTAGCAGAACAGTCATGAAAGCATAGCCACTGCAAAGCGAACCTGCTATTTCAGAAAATGTAACTACAACCTGCCATTTCAGATAATATGACTACAACCTGCTATTTCAGATAATAAAGCTACAACCTGCTATTTCAGATAATAAAGCTACAATATGCTATTTCAGTTAATACAACTACAACCTGCTATTTCAGTTAATATGACTACAACCTGTTATTTCAGATAATATAACTACAACCTGTTATTTCAGATAATATAACTACAACCTGTTATTTCAGATAATATAACTACAACCTGTTATTTCAGATAATAAAGCTACAACCTGTTATTTCAGATAATATAACTACAACCTGTTATTTCAGATAATATAACTACAACCTGTTATTTCAGATAATAAAGCTACAACCAGCTATTTCAGACAATAAAGTTACAACCTGCCATTTCAGATAATATGACTACAACCTGCCATTTCAGATAATAAAGCTACAACCAGCTATTTCAGATAATAAAGCTACAACCAGCTATTTCAGACAATAAAGCTACAACCTGCTATTTCAGTTAATATAACCACAAACTCTATTTCAGATAAAATACCTTCAACCTGTCATTTTAGGTAATATACCTACAACCTGCTATTTCCGGTAATATATCTACAAGGGGCAGGGCGTGAAGTGGTTGCACACTTGGTTCAAGCGAGCGAATTGGTTGCAAACTTGACAAAATGGCAAACACGGCGTGATTTTTTGAAACGGGTGAACGAATTTTTGCCAGGCAAGTAGGTTTCTTTGTTATTTTGAAGTTCATTAGTATGTCTATTCCATAATGCAATATAAATGCCACACTCGGTTAAAAGGTTTCAGCATCCTAGATTCTGTTTTGACGAAGTTATTGAAGATATAAACTGATCATGTAGATATTTTGAAATTTGACATGTGACTGTTCTGGTCGGTTTTTTTCCTAATTTATTCGAATTTGTAAGTTTTGAACTTCGTTTAACAATAACAAAATATGTTTCTGTCAATGCTGTACAAATGGTTTAGTTCGCAAGTCCGAAGATAACGTTCAATACACAAAAATATATTGTTCAAGCACATTTTGGTTGCAGACTTATACTTCAAGCATTTTTGGTTGCAAACTTTTGTGTCAATAATGTGGCATGCATATTTTAGCGAGGAATAACTTATCTTTTTAAAAAAAAATAATTAGCAATATTAAGGCAATTATACCCGTTCATCTAATAAGAAATATATATACAAATTGTGCATGCGTGCAGATATATCCTAACACAGGGTCTTTCAAATAGATATAAAACACAATATGCTAAATTGAAGTTCAGTTGTGTTTATCTTCATCATTTTTTTCTCCTCGATATACTTCTTTTCTTTTTACATAGTCTTAGGACTTTTTTTTTTATCTTGGCATGACTAACAGTAAAGGAAAAGAAGAGAAAAATAGCAACAAACAGCTTTCATTATTGTTCTTTTTTTGAGATTTGAAATAAATTTGATTCTATAGTAGATACAAACTATATTAACATTGACACAAGGGCATTATTCACATGTGTCTTTAAATTGTTCCTTATTATTGACCAATCGAAACATCTTCCGAATTCCCTAACTCGAAAAATGACTTTAAGTAGTTTTGTCACATATCAGTCAATGTAAATTACCAATCGTATATCAGTTATATTATGATCTAATAGTCAAAATAATTTTTAGAATACCAATTGACATATATGATATGTACATCAAATCCGAAATATTGTAAACAAACATGTCATTTTAACTTTTGGTTTATAAGTACATTTACATACTTTATGTCTAAAGCAACTGCTGATCTTTACATACGAAACAAACAAAATAACATTAATTGTGGTTTTGATAAACTTTGGAAATTTTGCCGAGTATATCGTATGTGTGCACATGTCCTTATGTTTATGATGAAAATAATTCACTTACATACGTACAGCAGTACTCTCACATACGTTTTTTGTATGTAGTTTTCATTTGCATTTTACATATGATGACATATTTTAGAATTGAAGTATCAATAAATATTTTTCTTCTATGTGCTATTTTTTTGTTTGCAGGCTTTTACTGATGATTATAGTATTGAACTGAGAACCATGTAATTTGAAACATAAAGTGCATACTTGTTGTAAAAGAAGAAAGTATAAATAACACATATAACAAAAACAAGTAAAAGAACATAAATGTCAATAATTGCCATTGAAAATAGGTTAATAAATATAAACTACTACAATCCTTTTGCAAAGTTTTACTATGGATTTCAATAGAATAAGAATAAGTTTGCAACCAAAAATGCTTGAAGTATAAGTCTGCAACCAAAATGTGCTTGAACAAGATATTTTTTATGTATTAAACGTTATCTTCGGACTTGCGAACTAAACCATTTGTACTGCATTGACAGAAACATATTTTGTTATTTGTAAAATGCAGTTCAAAACTTACAAATACAAATTCGAATAAATTAGGAGAAAAACCGACCAGAACAGTCACATGTCAAATTTCAAAATATCTACATGATCAGTTTATATCTTCAATAACTTCGTCAAAACAGAATCTAGGATGCTGAAACCTTAAATCGAGTGTGGTATATATATTGCATTATGGAATAGACATACTTACTAATGAACTTCAAAATAACAAAGAAACCTACTTGCCTGGCAAAAATTCGTTCACCCGTTTCAAAAAATCACGCCGTGTTTGCCATTTTGTCAAGTTTGCAACCAATTCGCTCGCTTGAACCAAGTGTGCAACCACTTCACGTCCTGCCCCTTGATCTACAACCTGCCATTTTTAGGTAATATACTAACAACCTGCTATTTCAAATAATATACTTACAACCTGCTATTTAAGATAATATACCCTACAACCTGCTATTTCAGGTAATATACATACAATCTGATTTTTCAGATAATATGACTACAACCTGCAATTTCAAATAATATAAATACAACCTGTTATTTCAGGTAAAATATCTACAACCTGCCATTTCAGGTAATATACCTACAACCTGTCATTCCAGGTTATATACTTACAACCTGTCATTTCAGGTAATATACCTACAACCTGGTATTTCAGGTAATATATCTACAACCTGCCATTTCAGATTATATGCCTTCAACCTGCTATTTCGGGTCATATACCTACAACCTGTCAACCTAAAAAAATGCCATTTCAGGTAATATACCTACAACTTGCTATTTCAAGTAATATATCTATGACCTAACATTTCAGGTAATATACCTACAACCTGCTATTTTAGGTTATATACCTACAACCTTCCATTTCAGGTAATACACCTACGACCTGTCATTTTAAGTAATATTACAACAACCTGTTATTTCTGTAATATAACTACAACCTGCCATTTCAGTTAATATACCTACAACCTGCCATTTCAGGTAATATACCTACAACATGCCATTTCATGTAATATACCTACAACTTGACATTTCAGGTAATATATCTTCGTCCTGCCATTTCAGGTTATTTACCCACAAACCTGCCATTTCAGGTAATATAACTGCAACCTGCCATTTCAGGTAATAAACCTACGACCTGCCATTTGAGGTAATATATCTACAACCTGCCGTTTCAGGTACTATACCAACGACCTGCCATTTCAGGTTATATACATACAACCTGTCATTTCAGGTAATATACCTATAACCTGTCATTTCAGGTAAGATACCTACAACCTGTCATTTCAGGTAATATACCTACAACCTGCTATTTTAGGTTATATACCTACAACCTGTCATTTCAGGTTATATACCTACAACCTGTCATTTCAGGATATATACCTACAACCTGTCATTTCAGGTAATATACCTACAACCTGTCATTTCAGGTTATATACCTACAACCTGTCATTTCAGGTAATATACCTACAACCTTCCATTTCAGGTAATATACCTACAAACTGTCATTTCAGGTAATATACCTACGACCTGTCATTTCAGGATATATACCTACAACCTGTCATTTCAGGTAATATACCTACAACCTTCCATTTCAGGTTATATACCTACAACCTGTCCATTTTAGGTTATATACCTACAACCTGTCATTTCAGGTTATATACCTACAACCTGTCATTTCAGGATATATACCTACAACCTGTCATTTCAGGTAATATACCTACAACCTGTCATTTCAGGTAATACACCTACAACCTTCCATTTCAGGTAATACACCTACGACCTGTCATTTTAAGTAATATTACTACAACCTGTTATTTCTGGTAATATATCTACAACCTGCCATTTCAGATAATATACCTACAACCTGCCATTTCAGGTAATATACCTACAACATGCCATTTCATGTAATATACCTACAACTTGACATTTCAGGTAATATATCTTCGGCCTGCCATTTCAGGTTATTTACCCACAACCTGCCATTTCAGGTAATATAACTGCAACCTGCCATTTCAGGCAATAAACCTACGACCTGCCATTTGAGGTAATATATCTACAACCTGCCATTCCAGGTACTATACCAACGACCTGCCATTTGAGGTAATATACCTACAACCTGCGATTTCAGGTAATATATCTACCACCTGCAAGGTCAGGTAAGATACCTACAGCTTGCCATTCAGGGTATATATCTACAACCTGCCATGTCAGATATAATACCTATAACCTGCTATTTCAGGTAATATCTTCACCTACAGGTAAGATACCTACAGCCTGCTATTCAGGTAATTTATCAGGTCAGATATATATCCTTCACAACCTGCCATGTCAGGTAATATACTACAGCCTGTCATTCAGGAATAAACCTACAACCTGCCTGTCAGATATAATACCTATAACCTACAATTTCAGGTAATATATCTATGTCATTCAAGGTACTAAACCTACAACCTGTCAGTTCAGGTAATATACCTACAACTTGCTGTAATATATATAATGACCAACATTTCAGGTATATAACCTACAAACAGCTTTTTTTATATATATCTACAACCTGCCATGTCCAGGTAAATACAACAGCCTGCCATTCAGGTAATTTATCTACAACCTGCCATGTCAGATATAATATAACCTACAATTTCAGGTAATATATCTACAACCTGTCATTCAAGGTAATAAACCTACAACCTGCCAGTTCAGGTAATATACTTGAGACCTACCACAACCTGCCATTTCAGGTAATACCCTACAAACTGTCATTTCAGGTAGATTCCTATGTCATTTCAGGTATAACCTACAACCTGTTTTTTCAGGTAATATACCTACAACTTGTCATTTCAGGTAATACACCTACAACCTGCCCATTTCAGGTAATACATATTCAGGTAAGATACCTACAACCTGTCATTTCAAGGTAATATACCTACCTGTCATTTCAGTAATACTACAACCTGCCATGTCAGATATAAGATACCTACACCTTCCATTTCAGGTATACACTACGAACCTGTCATTTTACAGTAATATTACAGTTATTTTGGTATATATCCTACAACCTGCCATTTCAAGGTAATATACCTATGCCATTTCATAAATATACCTACAACTTGACATTCAGGTAATATATCTTCGGCCTGCATTTCAGGTAATTTACCCACAACCTGCCATTTCAGGTAATATAACTGCTGCACAGGATAAACTGCATTTGAGGTAATATATCTACAACCTGTCATTCAGGTAATATCCACGACCTGCCATTTAGGTAATATACCTACAACCTGCGATTTCATTTCAGGTAAGATATACAGCTTGCATTTAGGTATATATCTACAACCTGCCTAGATATAATACAAACCTGCTATTTCAGGTAATATACCTACAACCTGCAATTTCAGGTAAGTATATCTACAACCTGCCATGTAAGGTAATATACATAAAGCCTGTCATTCAGGAATAACCTACAACCTGCCATGTCAGATAAATCACCTAAACCTAGCAATTTCAGGTAATATACAACCTACAAACCTACAAACCTGCCAGTTTCAGTATTTAAGTAATATATCTAACCTACACACCTGCTATTTCGGTAATATAAACCCTACAACCTGCTTTTTCAGGTATATATCTACAACCTGCCATGTATAGGTAAGATAAACCTACAAACTGCCATTTCATGTAATATACCTACAAACTGCCATTTAAGGTAATATACCTACAACCTGTCATTTCAGATAATATAATCTACAACCTGTCATTCAAGGTAATAATACCTACAACCTGGCCAGTTTCAGGTAATATACTTGCAGACCTGCATTTCAGGTAATATACCACAACCTGCCATTTCAGGTAATACACCTACAACCTGTCATTTCAGGTATATATACCTACAACTGTCATTTCAGGTAATATACCTACAACCTGTTATTTCAGGTAATATACCTACAACCTTTCATTTCAGGTAATACACCTTGCCTACAACCTGTCATTTCAGGTAATATACCTACAACCTGCTATTTCAGGTAAGATATTACTACAACCTGTCATTTCAGGTAATATACCTACAACCTGTCATTTCAGGTATATACCTACAACCTGTCATTTCAGGTAATATACACTACAAACCTGTCATTTTCAGGTAATATACCTACAACCTTCCATTTCAGGTAATACACCTACGACCCTGTCATTTGTAAGTATTTTAAGTAATATTACTACAACCTGTTATTTCTGGTAATATATCTACAACCTGCCATTTCAGATAATATACCTACAACCTGCCATTTCAGGTAATATACCTACAACATGCCATTTCATGTAATATACCTACAACTTGACATTTCAGGTAATATATCTTCGGCCTGCCATTTCAGGTTATTTACCCACAACCTGCCATTTCAGGTAATATAACTGCAACCTGCCATTTCAGGCAATAAACCTACGACCTGCCATTTGAGGTAATATATCTACAACCTGCCATTCCAGGTACTATACCAACGACCTGCCATTTGAGGTAATATACCTACAACCTGCGATTTCAGGTAATATATCTACCACCTGCAAGGTCAGGTAAGATACCTACAGCTTGCCATTCAGGGTATATATCTACAACCTGCCATGTCAGATATAATACCTATAACCTGCTATTTCAGGTAATATACCTACAACCTGCCATTTCAGGTATATATCTTCAACCTGCCATGTCAGGTAAGATACCTACAGCCTGCTATTCAGGTAATTTATCTACAACCTGCCATGTCAGATATAATACCTATAACCTGCCATGTCAGGTAATATACCTACAACCTGCAATTTCAGGTAATATATCTACAACCTGCCATGTCAGGTAATATACATACAGCCTGTCATTCAGGGAATAAACCTACAACCTGCCATGTCAGATATAATACCTATAACCTACAATTTCAGGTAATATATCTACAACCTGTCATTCAAGGTACTAAACCTACAACCTGCCAGTTCAGGTAATATACCTACAACTTGCTATTTCAAGTAATATATCAATGACCTAACATTTCAGGTAATATACCTACAACCTGCTATTTTAGGTTATATATCTACAACCTGCCATGTCAGGTAAGATACCTACAGCCTGCAATTCAGGTAATTTATCTACAACCTGCCATGTCAGATATAATACCTATAACCTACAATTTCAGGTAATATATCTACAACCTGTCATTCAAGGTAATAAACCTACAACCTGCCAGTTCAGGTAATATACCTGAGACCTGCCATTTCAAATAATATACCCACAACCTGCCATTTCAGGTAATACACCTACAAACTGTCATTTCAGGTAAGATTCCTACAACCTGTCATTTCAGGTAATATACCTACAACCTGTTATTTCAGGTAATATACCTACAACTTGTCATTTCAGGTAATACACCTACAACCTGCCATTTCAGGTAATACACCTACAACCTGTCATTTCAGGTAAGATACCTACAACCTGTCATTTCAGGTAATATACCTACAACCTGTCATTTCAGGTAATACACCTACAACCTGCCATTTCAGGTAATACACCTACAACCTGTCATTTCAGGTAATATACCTACAACCTGTCATTTAAGGTTATATACCTACAACCTGTCATTTCAGGTTATATACCTACAACCTGCTATTTTAGGTAATACACCTACAACCTGTCATTTCAGGTAATATACCTACAACCTGTCATTTCATGTAATACACCTACAACCTGTCATTTCAGGTAATACACCTACAACCTGTCATTTCAGGTAATATACCCAGAACCTGCCATTTCAGGTAATACACCTACAACCTGCCATTTCAGGTAATATACCTACAACCTGCCATGAAAGGTAATATACATACAGCCTGTCATTCAGGGAATAAACCTTCAACCTGTCATGTCAGATATAATACCTTTAACCTGCTATTTCAGGTAATAAACCTACAACCTTCCATTTCAGGTAATATATCTACAACCTGCCATGTCAGGTAATATACCTACAACCTGGGATTTCAGGTAATATATCTACAACCTGCCATTTTAGGTTATATACCTACAACCTGCCATTTGAGGTAATACACCTACAACCCGCCATTTCATGTAATACAAATACAACCTGTCATTTCAGGTAATATACCCACAACCTGCCATTTCAGGTAATACACCTACAACCTGCCATTTCAGGTAATATACCTACAACCTGCCATGAAAGGTAATATACATACAGCCTGTCATTCAGGGAATAAACCTTCAACCTGTCATGTCAGATATAATACCTTTAACCTGCTATTTCAGGTAATAAACCTACAACCTTCCATTTCAGGTAATATATCTACAACCTGCCATGTCAGGTAATATACCTACAACCTGCCATTTCAGGTAATGTATCTACAACCTGCCATGTCAGGTTATATACCTACAGCCTGCCATTCAGGGAATAAACCTACAACCTGCCATGTCAGATATAATACCTATAACCTGCTATTTCAGGTAATATACCTAGAACCTGTCATTTTCAGGTAATAAACCTACAACCTGCAATTTCAGGTAATATACTTACAACCTGTCCTTTCAGGTAATATACCTACAACCTGCCATTTCAGGTAATATACATGTACCTACAAACTGCCATTTCAGGTAATATACCTACAAACTGCCATTTCAGGTCATATACATTCGAGGGTAATATACCTACAACCTGTCATTTAAAGTAATATTCCTACAATCTGCCATTTCAGGTAATATACCTACCACCTGCCATTTTTAGTAATATATTTACGACCTGCCATTTCAGGTTATATATATATGACCTGCAATATCAGGTAATATATCAACAACCTGTCATTTAAGGTTATATACCTATACCTGTCATTTTAGGTTATAAATCTAAAACCTGCTATTTCAGGAAATATATCTACAACCTGTCATTTCAGGTAATATACCTACAGCCTGCCATTTCAGGTTATGTATCTACAATCTGCTTTTTCCAGTTATATACCTACAATCTGTCATTCAGGTAATATACCTACAAACTGCCATTTCAGGGAAAATATCTACAACCTGTTATTTCCAGTAATATATCTACAACTTGTTATTTCAGGTTATATATCTACATTCTAATATACATACAAACTGCCATTTCAGGTAATATACCTAGAAACTGACATGTCAGGTAATATATCTACAACTTGCTATTTAAGGTAATATATCTACTACCTGTTATTTCCAGTAATATATCTACAATCCATTATTTCAGGTAATAAATCTAAATTCTTATATACCTACAACCTGCCATTTCAGGTAATATACTTACAAACTGCTCTTTCAGGTAATATATCTACAACCAATATACCTACAACCTGCCATTCCAGGTAATAATATCTACAACCTGTCATTTCAGGTAATATACCTACAACCTGCCATTTTAGGTAATATATCTACTACCTGCTTTTTCATGTAATATATCACCAACCTGTTATTTCAGGTAATATATCTTCAACCTGTTATTTCAGGTAATATATCAACAACCTGCTATTTCAGGTAATATACCTACAACCTGTTACTTCCAGTAATATATCTATAACCTGTCATTTTAGGTAATATATCTGCAACCTGTTTTTTCAGGTAATAATCTACAACTTGTTATTTCAGGTAATATACCTACAACATATCATTTTAGGTAATAAACCTACAACCTGCCATTTCAGGTACTATACCTACAACCTGCAATTTCAGGTTATATAACTACAACCTGTCATATTAAGGTTATATACCTACAACCTGCCATATCAGGTACTATACCTACAACCTGCCATTTCAGGTACTATACCTACAACCTGCCATTTCAGGTACTATACCTACAACCTGCCATTTCAGGTACTATACCTACCACCTGCTATTTCAGGTACTATACCTATAAACTGCCATTTCAGGTATTATACCTACAACCTGTCATTTGAGGTAATATAACTACCTGTTATTTCAGGTAATATACCTACAACCTGCCATTTCAGGTTATATACCTACAACCTGCAATTTCAGGTACTATACCTACCACCTGCCATTTCATGTAATATACCTACGACCTGCCATTTCAGGAAATATACCTTCGACCTGCCATTTCGGGTAATATACCTATAACCTGTCATTTCAGGTAATATAACTACAACCTGCCGTTTCAGGTTTTATACCTACAACCTGCCATTTCAGGTAATATACCTACAACCTGCCATTTCAGGTACTATACCTACAACCTGCCATTCAGATCATATACCTACATCCTGCCATTTCAGGTACATTAGTACCTACGACCTGCCATTTCAGGAAGAATATACTTTGACCTGCCATTTCGGGTAATATACCTATAACCTGTCATTTCAGGTAATTTAACTACAACCTGCCGTTTCAGGTTTTATACCTACAAACTGCCATTTCAGGAAATATACCTACAAACTGCCTTTTCAGGAAATATACGTACAAACTGCCTTTTCAGGAAATATACCTACAACCTGCCATTTTAGGTACTATACCTACAACCTGCCATTCAGATCATATACCTACATCCTGCCATTTCAGATAATATATAATGACCTGCCATTTCTAGTAATATATCTATGACATGCCATTTTAGGTAATATATCTATTATGACATGCAATTTTAGGTAAAATATCTATGATCTGAAATTATCAGGTAATATACCTACAGCCTTTCATTTCAGGTAATATATCTGCAACCTGCTCTTTCAGGTATTGCATAAAAAACCCTCCATTTCAAGGAAAGTAGCACTTCAAATCAGCACATTATTAAGCTCCATTCAAGAATTAAATTTATCCATCAATCACCATACCTGAAGGGTCATCTTAAAAAACATTTTCAAATTCATAAAATAATGATGCAAATGCATCAGATAAAACTTGAAACCATAAGCTCACAAACAGATAAACACATAGCTCCACTGGACCAGGAATGGACACCCTGACAAGTGTTTTCAGAGGATATAGATATAGTAATCACAGCAGGTGTGTTCTCGTGCTTCACAAATTGCTATCTGTGTAATACCAGTATTACACTAAAATTAAGTACATGGAAATATAAGGCGTCCATGACCGGATGGTTATAGTCGTTGACTTCAAACCACTTGTCCCTCACCACAGTTGGTTCAAATCTGGCTTGGGACTTTGAATTATTTCATGTGTAAAGCTTATTCAGCTAGGGTATAGAACATATTTGGTTCTATTCAAGATACTCCTCATGCCAGAAATATTGTAGAGAGGGGCACTTGAGGTTTTCTTCAACCAGTAAAGTTGGAAAATCGCCATATGACATAAATAATGATGGTTTGACTTAAAACCAAACCAAAAATTTAAAATAAAGACAAACCAACAAAAACAATATGGAAACAATTGATAACTCCAACTTCATTTTGTAGTTCTGTAAATTTTATTTAATCTTTATAATTTTGGCAACACATTTATACACGATGATTCTTAAGTCACGATAAATCGTGACCTAATTAAAATACCTGTGAAAAACTGTTCAAAATAACTCTCCTTAACATCTTTATATAAATTATTTACTGTAACATATAGACAACTACGTATTAATGTAAAACATGCAAATCTTGGTCACCATGATTTTCTCATTTTTTAACACAAAAACCCTCTCCTGTATTTTGTGAAATGGAAATTACCCGATTTGAATTTAGACCTGTCCATTATTTGTTAAAGGGATTTGAAATAACAAAATGTTAAAATTTAAAACTAGAGACAGTAATGAGTTTGTTTAACAAACTACTGAACAATCTTTACAAAAAGCTTCATAAAAAAAAAAAATCAACATTTATTTTCCTGCACTAGTTCATTTTTATATAATAATGCCATTTCAAAAACTTTACAAATTATGTAATCAGTAATTTTGAACTTTTGAACCACTTATGATAAAACCATATTAACAAAATTCTGCATGTTACATCTTTAAAAAAAACAGAACGTGCTTGATCATGTGACCAAATGACCTTTAAACATCAAATCACATGACTTCTAAAAATAGAATGAGACATTTAATAAAAACAATCTATGTGCTACTTGTATTTCACACTATCTACAATTTTCTACAAAAATCACAACCTTTTTATAGACTTGCACCTTTAAATGTTCATTGTTTATTTTATCTTCAAGAGTGACATTTCTATAAATATTGATATTTTTGAGTAACTCAACGTTTTTACTATGGTTTTAATTGTATCTTTTGCGATGTTAGTTTGAATGTTAAGTATCAGGTAAACAATGCTGAAGTTGACTTTCTGGAATTACTACAGATTTTTTTAAAGATGATATATTTCTATAAAATAGAATGTCCGAAATTTTGTTTCCTGTTCTTTATAGTGTCAGGAATTTTGTTTCCTGTTCTTTAAATAATGTGACTGCAAAAATAGCAACATTTACAGTATTCAATTTACAAATATTAACAATGAATGACAGCTACTTTCTAAAAAAACATGCAAAATTATGTATACTCAACACTTCACATAGATACCATGAGACCAAAAATACATGTACATAATAAAAAAAAGAACATTTCATGTATTTTTCTTTCAATATGACTATAAAAAAGTGAACGCTTCAAAATAATACCCTTTTATAAAGATTGCACTTTTTACAATGTGATTTAGAAACAAGAAACACGCTGAATAGAGAGTAAAAACTAATACTATAATACAAGACAGACGACTTATTTACGAACAAAATGGTTAAAATGTCTCCTTATAAACAATGTTTGGTATCAAAAAACAATTTTTTATAGCTTTGACTGTGACTAGTTAAAACTGTGAGGTAAAATTTTATTAAATAGACTTCAAAAATTTGTTGGAATAACATTTATGAATGTAAGTGTAGTGTTCAGTTTTCTTATTGCATAATATACTAATGTGAAGTATTATACGTTCAAAAACTATATTCCACTTCAGGAACTTATACATACTTATGAAGAAATTTTTGCGATACAGACTACATTTTATATACTCAATAAGTTAACAGGTCTAGAAAAACGTATATAAATAGGCCTAGTCAAATATATACATGTATATTACTGTATTCATAAATTTATAAACACTTGAGATTAACAAGTTTTATGCTTATTTATGTATAATTTAATTTTGGCATTAAAACAAACAATTTTCAGCACCTTTTACAAATTTAACAATTAAATAAAGGGTACTTTATACAGACAGGTAGGGGAAAAAAATATAAAACAGTCCCAAGTTCTGCAGCTTGGTTTGACAAAGTCAATATATTTTTACACATATTTCATTTTTATTAAAATCCAGACGATTTTTGCTCCTTCATTTTTTTCATGCTTGCAAGTACAAAGGCAATGTAACTTTTTCTTTTGTCTAAATACAGTTCATATCTTTGATAATAACATTTTTTTTGGTTTAAGTCATAGGCTTTTTTTTGGCAACATACATATCTATAGATCAATATTCTGAGTTTACAGAATTTGGATCGTTGCCAAAAGGAAAATGAGTTCATATGTAAAGATACAATGACTTTGTAAGCCCAGCTTCAGATATTTTGTGTTTAAGCCCTGCACTTTTCTAATGCTGTTACCAAGTCACCAAATATTAAACCTTTGTTAATTCTGTCAGCACTGGGTAATCATTTATATATAATGTTTATATAATATAGAAGCAGGTTAATATATATTTTGCCTAATTTCAAGGTTACACAAGTCTAAATTTTTTGTATTTCCATATAGCATTTCTGTAAAGAAATTTACATGAAAATTTTTCATTTATATTGTCATTAACAATACCAGGTAAAAATACTAATCTAGTTTAAAGACTAAGTGAGTTTTTGTCATCAGCCAATGAAAACAATTGTTACATATGAGTTTATCATCAACGAATGAAAACAAGTGTTTCATATGAGTTTATCATCAACCAATGAAAACAAGTGTTACATATATATCACAATAAGGTGAATATATGGGAATATTAATTTTCAAAAATTTATGTACCTGACGACCTTGATAAGCACATGATTTAGAGCAGGGTTTTCAACACAAAAGAACAAATAGGCAAACATGTTATGAGAAGGCAATCACTGTGAGCCTATTAATTTTCAAGACAAATTCATATGTGTGAACTTAAACTTACCATTCATAAATACAAAATATTACTACACCAGTGCGCAAAACTTCATGTTAAAAGTTACACAACAAATATGCCATGAAAATCAATAAAATTACAGCATAAAATGGAAGCTCCCCTATAAGTTAAAAATGTAACACTTCAAAACTGATAAAAATAGAAGTTGGTCACATGATCAAGCACTCATGAGACAACAAATGTGATTGGTCAGCTACGAGCCAATGACGATTGTGCTTACAATAAATGATAGCCAATCAAATGATTGTGTAGGTAGCTGATGTAACACTATATCACACAACTCTGGTCAATTTTTTGAGACCCAACAGCTTTTAATTCCCTATCTCCCATATGTAAAATGTCTAATATGATATTTGGATGTTCGTAGTGCATGTTAGCGTATCCCCATACCGCAAACTTCTGTTGTCACCCTAGAATCAGAAAACAACATTTCACATAATACAAATTAGCTCATTTAAAAATACACATTTCAAACATTTAAATGAAATACAGATACAAGAACATTTAACTTCCACAATTATTCAACTAAAAATATCAATACCTCTGTTTTATTGAAAACATCTTTTTTTTTCAAAATTCATATAAAAGGCTTTTCAAAATACATTTCCTTCTCAGTGTGTAAACAGAAAACTCTTTGACAAGAAATCATTTGGAAAGTTACCCTAAGTATGAATTTCCTATTTTTCAAACTCTTCAGTATTTTTAAGTTGTGTTGGTAAGACAGTGGGTGGGTGGGGGCAGGGCACGGAAGGGTAATTAAGGGTTGTTGGCCTCAAAATTCTGCATTTTGTATTTAAAAATAAATTCAAGCTTACATAGGAAAGTCTTTGTAAAACTATTTTCTCTGAGAAATGCACCACATAATTGATGAAAGAAACTATTCGATGCTTTTTTTCTCCAATGAAATCTCTTTAAATGCTGTAGTAGAGTGCAGAAACATGTGTTAACAAATGATTTTGTTTTCTTTCCTCTTTTTTTTTACTTCAGAGAATAAAAGGCATAATGCCTACTTAACAGGGAAGTAAGTCCTTCCATACATCTTCAGTAATGAAGTGAGAACTTCCCACACTTCCACACTTTGTGTTGATTTATCAAAGTAATGTAATCTCTTGGTGCAACATGATATTGGTACAACAAGATAAATGTAAGAGATAACAAGATGTACTGACATTTATAATTCGTAATGCAATGATATGTTATATTATTCCACATCTTTTTTTTCTTCTTTTTTAAAAAAGTTTATATATTTTTTTTTCTATCTTTTTTTTTTTATTTTTCGAATAAAACAGAGGTATTCTCCTATACAAAAACATGTTTTGATGGTTTAACTCGGTACAGTTGTAACTAGAAATGACCAATGGGCGTAAGTTGATCGATGAGGGTTAGTCACAACTGTGCAGAGATAAACCCTAAAGATATGTTGTACTGGCAGATATTCACATAGAGTATTTGTACTTGTGCACATTGTCTATAAAGCAATATTTGAAATAAAATGGTGATTTTTTTTGCAGAAGTTCTTTGCAAATTGGTGAAAAAAGTAAGTAAATATGTGTTAACTGCATGATGGAAGTTAATGGCCGTTACTGTGTTCCAATCACCCTCGTACAATCACAGTGACATAATATTGATATAGTATAACTATGGTCATTACTATGGTAGGGATCAAACCCCTATATCACTTGGTTGACAGTCAAAACACTGTAACCCCTTAGCAACCTTTTAACTGCCCATTGTTCCATAAATTATAACTCCATTCAGATATCTTGCATGAATTTATATTATAAATGAATTAAACAATAACTTGCACCCCTTTCTTTTTCAAACAACTATACAACCTCCATATTCATATACCATTATTGGTAATCAGCCTTTCATTACTGGCCATTTTGCCGACCCTATCTCTCATAACTGGTCACTTTCTACCTACTCATTTATACCTGGTCACTTCCCCAACACACAAATCACCCCTTTTAAACTGGTAACTTCCACCAACCCTACCCATTTAACTCTGGTCACTTCCCTAACCCTCAAATCATACCTTTCCTTACTGGTCTCTTTCCACACACGACCCTATTAAAACTGGTAATTTCCCTAAACCACAGATCACGCTATCCATGACTGGTCACTTCCCAAACTTAACTGACTTATAAGTTGTCACTTCCCCTACCCACAAATCACACCTTTCATAACTGATCACTTCCCTAAACATACCCACTTATAAATTGTCACTTCCCCAACCCACAAATCACACCTTTCATAACTGGTCACTTCCCCAATGCTACCAACTTGAAACTGGTCATTTCCCTAACCCACAAATCAATACCTTCAAAACTGGTCACTTCCCCCCAACTTTCCTAACCCACAAAGCATGCCTTTAAAACTGGGCACTTCTTCTAACCCTTAAATCATCCTATCCTAACTGGTCACTTCCCAAACCCATATTTTTTCCAATTCACCACAAAAAAAATCACCACAACTTCTTGATGAGTCATTCCATTGCAATTATTGCTTTATAAACAAGGATAAACAACTGTAGTTTAGATTTATACTGGACATTATGAACATGCTTAAACCATGCAAAAAAAGTAATAAGGAATGCAATATATATTTCAATAATCAACATGCATTTTCTTTTATTTTTACAGAACTACTACACACATAACTGGATTTCTAAAATAAATCATAATAGTTATAATAATAATAATAATTATAATAATAAAGATTTCAAGAACAATTCTTGTACACAAATATAATAACCTGACTTAGAAATAGGGACATTATTTCAACAATGTAGCTCAAATGATCATTTGTGATAACAAAAAATCATTTTAAATAACAAACATGAAAAATATTAAAGCTAAAAACAAAAATAATAATAATAATTAAAGCAAAATTAAGTAATACTAATTCTTCTAAAAAAAGGAACATTATTTGGTGATTGCTCAATAACAATGACAAAAAAGGATAATTAATAAACCTAAACAAAAATAATGAACTCAAAGAACTGTTGTTGTACTCAATGATCTTCAATGAACTCAATTAACAATACTTATGAACACTAACAACTAAAATGAAAGTATTGCAACAGTTTAAAATATTGCAATAATAAAACATAAATCAATATTAGATTAATCAATATAAGCTTAAAATTCTTTAAGGTTTATAATGGTAAATAGATGATTTCGAAAGCCGGAAACTAACAAAAGCATCAGCAATTTAATTCCGACTCATTATTTTCAACTTCGTTAAAATGATTGCTTAACTTTTCCAATACATCAAAAATAGAATTTTAAATTCTGACTTTTAAGAAGTTTCTTTTTTTGTGGGACAGGTTTCCTGACAATTAAGCTTGACTAGACAAATAGAATCACTTTAGTATAATGGAAACTTAATGACTAGTTTGTAACATTTCATTTCCCTTCCACAAATGATAACCATGAAAATAAAAACCAAAATTCTGCTCCACCTATGGTAAAAATCACAATAAAATTTCTAAGAACGTAAGGGGTTTTTTTTGGGCGAGGAGTGCCTATCATATTTACAAGTAAAAATATATCATAATTAAATTAGCAGGAGACTGACCAACATATAAATAAAACTGAATAAGTTGCTTTAAGGATTTTAAATAAGGTAAGGGGATTAAGGGATTATAAATTAGTATGGAGACATTAAGTGGAATGTCATTATGATGAAGGGTATATGTAAACAGTACAGCTCCCTGCATATTGTTACCGTAAAAAACATTATTGTGTTCCCAATCATTTTCATACGAATAAAATACAGTCCTCGAGTTTCGGATCATTTTGCAGAATAAATATGGTATGTTATAAAAATACATAGGAATGTTGATAAGACAATTGGGGATTAGTCTGTCTTAAAAATGTAGGAAGATTTGTAAAGTAAAATATCTTATAATATAACTTTACATTTTATTACTTACAAATTATTTCTTACATTACCATATTTGTGTCAAACAGAGTTAAAAAATTTCATGAACTTTTTTGTTTATCTAAAATTTTCCATAGTCTTTAATACTACTGTGAGCAAATGTTGTTTCTTTGGTCAAATTCATAGGAAAATGAATGCAAGTTTTCAGCCTTGACCTTTTAAACATGAACCTTTTCTGGTTAGAAATAAAACTTTGTGACTTACACCAACATTTATTAAATATCCAGATTTTATGAAATAATTTATGAAACAATTTATGAAACCTATTTCTTTTAAATACATAAACAAGATAATGAAATTCATATTAAATAAAAAAATACTGTATTTTATTGTCAATTATGGTACATTTAATTATGGATTTCGGTAATTATCTCTGTCTTTGGGTACATTATTATGCATTTGTGTATATCTTGATAAAATGAGACAGCTGATTCTATTATGGTATATCTTTTTTTCTTTGTGTCCTAAAACAAATTCATTCAACCAACTTCCACAGATTGTCAATTTACATGAATATTCCGTTGAATACCATTCAATAGAACAATGTAAATAGTTAGTACAGGACCTGGATAAGTACTATACATGAATTAAAATGGCTCTTACTAACATCAAATGATTCCTCGATAAAATTATGTCATTGCAATTAATTTCTTTCTAAGAATGAGGTCAAGTGATCATCACGTTGATAAAAAGACAATAAAAACATTTTAGAGATCAATATACACATAAACTGACACCAAATTTTCACCCAATGAAGTTTTGCCAACTTATTTCAAAAGAAAAGAAAAGAATTTCGAAAAAAAAAAAGAAGAAATTTTTATTCCACATTTTTCAATGAAATTTTAAGCGTTAATATTTTCACAAGTCACAAAGACAAAATTATAACTATTAAATACAAACCAATCTGATATTTATATCCCTTTAGTAAAGTTAAAAATGCATTTATTAAAAATATTGTACCTGACATTTTGAGAAAATACAGTAATTTTTACTGTTTAAATGACTGATATAGAACTCTTAATACTTCTGCTTGAAATTTCCTTTCTTTTCAAATAAATCATCAAAATAAGTTGAAGATGGCATACATGTGACTTCATTAAATTCAACATTTATCAAATCTTATTTTTCTCCCCTTTAACCTCTTCCAAATTACCTCCCTTTAGTTCATGATAATGGTCTTCTATGCCAGACTGTGAAATTACATGAAATGTAAAAATGGAGAAAAAAAAGAAAGATAATAAACTGCCATTGTAAACATACAGCCCCAAAACTGGTGGGATTAAAAATTCAACAATAATGAACAAAATATTAAAAATTCAAATGCAAATTTAGACTTTAATAGCAAGCAACATGAAAAAAATCACCTTCATTTAAAATCAAGTCCATATTCTTATTTCAGAAAAAAAAAAATAAAAAAAAATATTTAACATTTTAATATTTTTATTTAGACAAAAAATGTATGTTAAATAACTATTAACAGCATAGTTTAATTAAATTCAGATGGGAAAAAAACCAACAAGGCATAAAGTTATACACTAAAATCTATATACTGTACATAAATATTAAAGACATTTCTAATAAAAATGAGCCAATTGAAAAATTTAAAAATGGTTTTTGAAAAAACAAACAAGAAAAAAAATGAAAAGAAAAATGACACAACAAGAATCATGGGTAAATTGTTACATAAATGAGCCGCGTCATGTCAAAACCAACATAATGGGTTTGCGACCAGCATGGATCCAGACCAGCCTGCGCATCCTTGCAGTCTGATCAGGATCCATGCTGTTCGCTTACCAACCCTATTACAAGTACAGAAACTGATCGCAAACCCACTATGTTGGTTTTGTCGTGACACGGCTCATATAAACCTCTTATTTAAATATAAACTGGATATGTGTATCACATGATCTTGATGCTAGCAAGAAATTGTACAATTATTACAAACAATATTGGAGGTAACATATCCCCCTGACAAAGGCCACCAGTTGTATTTAAGTTTGTAAATATTGTCTTCGGCACATGCTCTCTTTTTATGTCAAAGATTTAAAAATTTTGATACTCTAAAATTATTTTTATCACTTTTTTGGAATTTGTCATCATTATTAATAACGTTTTTAATAACCAAGTCAGTAGGGGGGAAAAGAACAAGGATAAAAAGCACTGTTTGCTCGTGAAAGTGCATATTTTTCCTTATAGATTTATCAAATTATTAAAAAAAAAAGAAACACCGCTAAACACTGTATCAAGTGTCATTTTCAATTTCATATAACTATCTTTACAAAGTATTGTTAATGTTTTCTTGGAGAACATGTGCTTATCACAATTTTTACAAACTAATTAGAATTATGTACACAGCACATTTAATCATTATAGAATATAAGACACACATTTTGTGTACCCACATACAGAAATAATCCAATGTATGAACAAAGTGGGGTGATCATTGCACCAAGGCCTATGTAGCTATGTACATAAAATGAAAAAAAAAAGATAACACAATTTAAAACCAATCAAATTCAAGATCTGAAGTAAATCATCTTTTAATAACAATTTAATTTCTATCAATCAATTGCAAGATTTAAAATAAAAATATGATTATTTTATATGTTAACCAATTAAATTCAAGATTAGTAAACAATAATCAAATAATCTAACTTCTATCAATCAGTTGCAAGATTTCAATAAAATATGATCATTTTCAAGATTCAGTAGACGATAATGTAGGAGCATTTGAATTTCAACCAATCAAATTCAAGCTCTTTATCAAATATTTTTGTGAAATTGAAATTTTAACCAATCAAATTTTAAGATGCTCTGACAACTTCATGAGTGCAGGATATGAAACACAAGAACTTGTCAATGATTGACTGCATCATTAACAGATTCACTAATTATCTTTATAAAATCTACAAAAAAACAGAATTTTTCATCAACCAAATCTGCTGCCATTTTTATTCCAGTATAAATCATCATTACACTGTAATGTTTTCTTACGATCAAGACACCTAAAGGTAAAAAGGTGAATGAAAACATCGCCTTGATTTTTCAACAAAAAAACATAACGATTAATCACAAAATGAACACTTATTGGGTGCTCTATACAACTGAAAGCGAAACTAAAAGAACATTCAGGGGTGTCGTGAAAAAAAATAATAATAAAAAGATCGATGACTAATGTATAACAAATTTCTGAATATGCGGGTACACAAAATATGTTTTTATACAGAATTTAAGCAACCAAATATATAAATATAAATCTATTTCTATTTAACATAACCAGCACATATAAAAGTCAATGTTAGTAGGGTGCAAATTTTGGCGAGCCGGTTTTCACTGCTGCCATGCCCAGACGCACTTTTCCGGTAAAATTAGAAGCTGGTTGTGGTCCCGGCTGGGGGACTCCCCCAGCCATCAATAAAGGGTCCATAAATTGAAAATTCAACCCATTTATGCTATTCAAGCCATTAATGCCGTTAAAAGAAGACAAATTTGCCGGCATTGCACTGAGTCCATTCATCCCCATAAGCTGAAGTGGCTTCATCGCTGGAATGGTTAACGACATCGGCATTGGAGTTGCTTGATGGGATACTGTTGGTGGTGCCATAGAAGTCACTGGACTCACAGACGTGGGGCTCACAGTACTCGTAGGGGACGTAGCAGCGGAGTTAGGATCTAGGACAAGAGTCTTATGTAATTCCATGCTGTAGAAAAAAAAACGGGATGGGAAAAGTATTAGACAGATGGATAAACAGTAACCACAAACCTCGTGCAGGCAAATAAAAAACAGGACTAGGAAATACAACTGCAAGGCTGTGAACTCAATCACTATAAGAGATTGAATAGCATTACATTTGTAATTCCATAAAATACACCACTCCAAGAAAAAATCCCCAAACAGTTAAAGCAAACATCAATTAAGTGTTTAGAAAGGATCGAATTCCATTAAATTGACTTGCAGATTCTACTTTCCAAATGGAAAGTAAAGTTAAAAATATTATATTTTTTTTATAAATATGTAATTTTGTTCATAATTTGTTTGCTTTTATTCGTTTGTGGGATTTTTTATATCTTGGGGTAGGTAAATGAAGGTGTTTAGGAAGTAACAACTAAAGACATCGATTTGGATTGTGTTGGTCTATTCATACGACAGTGCTGATTACGGAATCTGAATTATCAACTAAACCTTGCTGTGAAAAATATCTTTTTTTATTATACAAATATATATAAATATACGATACACAGAACACAAGCAAACTTTTTAAATGGCCGGGAGACTAAGGAAAATAAGGACCGCTGATAAGCTTTCACAACTGAGGAATCCACCGTTGATATTTTCTAAAAATTATCTTTTTACCTATAATTTCAATCTTATTTAATATGACGCCTTAAGAGTCTTCCTGGCATATCATTTAACAATGAAATGATAAAAAATTTATAAAATTGATTCTCTTAGAAAAATGAATTTTCGAGTCGCGATGCCTACATATTTGAACTCCTTTACATAAAATATACAATTTTCATAACCTATAAGGATAGCAAAATCAACTAGTTTTAATTCATATACAAGCTGATAATAATGAGAAAGCAGGTGTATTTTCTCTTGTAAAATCTGACAGAAATTGAAATTTCATATTCTAAAGTGGTTTTTTTTTCTTAATGAAAAATATCAAATTTGTAGGCATGCTTTTTCCAAAAGCAAAAATTACTATATGAGATAAACTTGATGCGATATTAAAGGATGATCTATTTTTCTAATATTTTCATCTTTTACCATTATAGTTTGATTGTTTTACTGTGTCTGTTTTTTTTTGTGAACAGGAATATATTCTGAATGCATGCCTTTGTCAATCACTAAACACCAACATTTGGACATCTGGCTAACCAATGTCAAAAGATGCTTGCCTTTTTATGCATTACCCCACCCATATTACTCAAAATACTTGTAAACAAATTAAAGTTTTGGAGAGAAAATCTAAAATATTGCCAAAGAAAAAGTAAAAGAAATTTTTTTTTTTACAGAAGCAGACGTAAATTCAAATTTTAGGCGGGAAAATGCAAACATCTTTCTTTGTGGCTGCCATGGGAACACATGAGTATACTCAACTTAACCATTAGTTAATCTGTTGGGATTGAGGGTTGTCACTACTTAAACACATAGGAATGTACATGTCTTGTTCCAGTTAAGTATACTCGTGTGGAAAAAAAGAACGTATCAATAAGAATAAAACTACAACCTGTATGCTCCAATTTTCAATTTTCAGTCAAGAATTAGTAAGGACATAAGTGGCACATATACTGTAAAGGCAATAAAAACACAACTTAAAGTTGCTGATATAACCATCCTCCATTTATATTATTTAATATAAATTTACCATTTTCCCTTCATTTCAGTTTCTTAGATAATCATGAAACATATGAAATAACCCAAAGTAAATTAATTACAGGAAAGATACATCTGGATGACCTTAAAGCGTTTGTAATATCATAATAAATTTACCGCCCATTTAAAATCTGCTTCTTTCGAAGTAAAACTAGACAAAGAAGTGGTTAAGTTTAAAAAGGAATTTCCCCAGTCGCGCTTCAATGTAATACTGCAATATAAAAGTTAAAAACATTGTTGTACTGAACCCACTATTATTAAAACACCCCCAATTTTTGTATATTTGACTTGACCTGTTATGAATTTAGAATGTTCCATTGTCATTTTAAGGTGTCCCAACATCAAAATCTTTAAATTGAGCAACTAACAGAAAACACATATGTGTAGGCTTTACCAGACTTTATACCGGTGGCATAGACAAGTCATAATCATCCCTGGCATTCAAAGTTTTATATTAAAACTCGAAACTCTTTTCAGCCATACATTTCCAATGCAGTCCGATACATAACTTAAAAGCAAAGTAACCAAGATGGTCGAAAAAAGAAACAGTTCGAAAGTAAACCTGAATTTTGCCAGATTTAGTGCAAACAAACTAAATTTATTACTAAAGTACCACAAAAAATAAGATATAAGCCATTAATGCAGTGAGTGTCATAAAATCTGACAAATACAATGTAAAATTTTTTGTCATGCATACTTTAGAAATACAACCAGATTATTATCAATACTGAGTTAAAAGTCAACATGCAGAAAATATACCAACAAACATTTTAATTTTTGGCTCATAAAAAATATTAGCTTATTCCCCAACTTAACTTTTATTTATGCCGAAAAATCAAAAAATGTCACACTTTAAATTTTCTTCTCCCACCCCCCAACACCATTGAATCTAAAATTTTCGGATTTCAATGTTTAAATTTCAGTTCAATAAAATTTTAAAGCACCTTAATGATAAAAAATACAACAAAAATTACATTTTCACAATTCCTCACAAAGTAGTTCTATTTATATTCACAAATATAGTTGGTTTACTTCAATTTACTTGATGCACCCCTCCCCCCCTTCCCCCCCAAAAAACCCACAAAAATACCCTTGTCTGCCCTAAACCTATAAATAAATTAAACTAGCTTTCATCCCTCCAAATATCGGCAATAATCTGCATGTTGACTTTAAAGTTGGACTATAATACACACACTGCGATAATTCTAGACCAATATAGTTTTGCTGGTTATTGTTTGATAAAGGAAAACGAAGCAAGGATCTAGAAACTAATTGCCAAATTAGTTCCTTCCACAGTTTTTCATCAATTTAAAAAAACTAATAGACGCTCCCCACATAAAAAAGACACCCCCCCACCCACATTTCCCAAAACTTTTCAGTCTAAATGATTTGTAAAGAGTAAGTTTTTTTATGTATAACAAATTGAAATTTAGTATCTGAAAAGTAACTGAGAGAAAAAAAATCCTGTGGAAGGAGATGTTATTATTTATTCAAACAACTTTACAAAAGCACAAAAGGCAGTTGCTTCCCCTGCGAGAGCTGGCTCCCAACACTTCTGCTTGAGTTAACTCCCCTGCTTATAAGAAACATAAGGCCGGAGAGACAAATTCCTGACACGTCTGACAGAGTTAACTCCCTTGCTTAAAATTCACAAAGAGAGGTTACTCTTGGCAAAAATAATAATTGTACTATCTTATAATAAATTAATGATGTGTCAAAATTTAAATGGCCCGAAAATTTCACAGCTTTGATGACAACAGTTTTTTGCTATCTCAAATATGTACATTTTCTCCAAAATACTGAGAATAAGGGGAGGTCCATTTTAAAATCTTGAAACACCATTTTATCAATAAAACTAAAATATATATAAAACGTAAGACAAAACAAGACTATACAACTTGCTTTGTCTTATACAATAGTCCATACAAACTGAGTTGTTTTTTTTTAAAATAGATATATTTATGTTCAGAAATTTTTTTCCGATTTTGTTTTATTTTTTATCTCGGATTAAACATTCAAACTTACAATAATAATAGAATAATGGTTATTTTTTGTCATAACCAAAAGGATTTTAGTCAGTTTGTATAGATTTTAACTTTTTTTTGTCTCGTATTGTATTATTGCTACACTTACCTGGTGTTTATTAAGTACTGAGCCATGCCAATAGTTTCCGGAGTTCCGGTTATTGTAACTTTTCGATCGGGACAACCCTCTTCTGCGTTGGAAATTTTTATATTAGCACCTGATATCTGTCTGTAAATAGGGAGCAGAAAAAAAAATTATTATCATTACACATAACATTTCTGATCTTTTTTTCCAGCCATGTTTTTTCTACTGCATTAACTAAAGAACAGTATTACATACCAAACAAAAAACTTTAATTCTTTATATTTTACATAAACACTTGCCATAATGTACAATTTTACATAAATTCACTTCTTGGCAAACAGGAAGAACTGTTTTTACAGGACAAAAAGTTTATTGCCATTAACTACTTGAAGCTTCTAGAATTTATGGTTTTAACTAGTAATGGGAAAATAGTTGAAAACTAACGCTGCAATGGCACATCAGGCCTATTAACTCCTTAACAGGTAACCTTGTCTTTTATCCAACGACCATAATACATGACTGTGTCGACCTTAATAATTAGTACAGTAAAAGTTAAGGGCAGGGTCGTACCTAATCTCGTTGATTTTCTGTCCTCCCCTGCCAATAATACATCCAATGAGATCGTTAGGTATATTCATTTCGTGTGTCTGTTGACCATTTGGTGTTGCAATTGGCCCGTTCTGTAAAGGTCGTTGCTGAAATGGGATGGGAGCGTACCCTGGGGCTGCTGATACTAAAAATAAAAGTTCAAAATAAAATATCAAAGTGTGTCTCTTTTTCCCCCTTGTATTTTTGGTTCTCAAGAAATATTGTATGTTTTCAGTATTGTTTGATTCCGAGCTCCTCCCTAATTCATGGATTAAGGATAACAGCCAAGAGCTTTGATCCGAATCTGTATATTATGCAATTCCTCAAAACACAAAACAACTAAAATCACAAGCTTTAATACTCGATCAAAAATACATTTGAGCTTAAGGCTCGAAAAAAATTTATGCCGCACACTGTATCCACATCCTTTTTACATAAGTGTAAAATCTACAGATGCTTTTACACAGTGAAAATATTTCTTTGTTAGTCCTATCCAAAAAACACCTTCATCTTAAACATATGTAGCTTAATTCCATCTGTGCCAAAAAAAAAGAATATGAAACCAAACTGAAAGCATTAACAACAAAACATTTGCTTCTCGTCTTCAATTTAAAAAGGAATCAAGTAATTAGAGAAATGTTTGCACAACAAGACTTTTAAGTGATACTTGTAAACAAAACAGTTTATACCACCTTGGATGCAATATTATTTCCATGCCACCTGACCAAAAATTAATTTATTTAGCAGCTGCATGTTTACGACTTCATAGATTATTGTTGAATAAATACAACATGTTTACCAACAACCCCCTCCCCCCCACAAAAACAAATCATTATTTACGTTATAACTAATCTAATCCCAATTATTTTCACATACATATTGGAATTTACTTGATTGGCATTTTTTATGAATTCGGTTGGGTTTTATGTTGCACTAACACAGTAGAAGTCATATCTCAACTTCCTAGGTTTACTTATCGAAGAAGACCTCCATTAACTCAGGTTTGAATTGGCACCCAAGTAGAACCACCAACATTCTGTAAGCTAGCTGGATAGCTTCTTAACAAGAAAGAATCAAAAGTCCCTTGCAGGATTTGAACAAACAATGGCTAGAAGCAGACGGTTCGAAGTATATGACCTTAACCACTCAGCTGCAGATTGACATTTTCATAACACATGTAGCACAGCATGGTTGAAATATCCAAACTTTATTTCTTAATTTCTAATTTTTTTTACATTTACCAAAAGAAAGATCTTTTTGCCGCTAAAATTTAAAAAAAAAAAAATTCTGGTACCTGGCAAGTATGCTGTTGGCGGCATCATGGGAACCGGCTGTCCTAATGACATCTGATTTAACTTGTTCAACTGAAATGAAGGATAAATAGTATATTTCATAATCTTCAAGATGGTGCTTAACATATAAAAAGAACTGAAATATATGTTCTTTGTTCTGTAAAATCATCTTACATAAAACCATGTCAGTTAAAAGTATCTAAAATTAAATTAAAATATGATAAATGATTATTCCATTAAAGAGAACAGATAAAATCACATTAATGCGATAAACCTATTCCAAATAAAGTATAACTGAAAAAGAAATAATCATGTAAAAATAAAATATATTAGAAATTTTTTTTCAGGTATGTTTTTTTTTCCTTTCGCAACATTTGCGCAAAAATTACTTCTGTTTCACAACATTTACTTTTCCACGATATTTATGTAAGAAAAAAGGTTGACAAAATACAATGTTCAAAAAGGGGGCTGTGAAGCATTCTGTAGAAAGTTGGGGATTTCAAAAGAGAAAAGGAAGAACATTGAAAAGATCACTTATTGGGTAGGGGCGGGATTTATGTTCTACACTAGCGCCACATGGCAACCAATTCTACGAGGAGTAAAAAGTTTGGTTCCAGTTGTAGAAGCAGGGTCTGGTGTAACAAAACTAAAACTGAAAACTTAAATACATACATATGTGTAATGTTTGTTTTAGCCATGCCAGTACAAAAAAAAATCAATAATGTAAGCAAATATTACATGTTATGAATTCTATTTTCATTATGAGTAAATTAAGCTCTTTTCTGATACACAATACTATGCCAATTCAAACAAAAAAAAATTGACTCAACTTTTCGAAACATGTCAAAACTGAAATTAATCGCAAGGTAATTATATAGAAGCAAATTGGGCAAAACAGAAATACTGACTGACATAAATCTTGGCATGTGGTTCTAAATCCCTTCCTTGTTCACTTAGTTTGACTTAAATCTTTTTAAAATTGGGAGCTTAATGGACCAGACATTAATATTTGCTCATTTCTCTCATCATAATAATTTCATGGTTCTTCTGAAGCCTAAAGTCTTTTTTGTCTTATTTCATTTTAACCTATATTTGGTTTTGAACATGTATTCATGTCACATTATATTTACAAATCAGTGTTATGCTAGACCCATATGCTTATTCTATCTATATTTTTAACAGGTCATCTGACATACATTTAGAGTCTAACAGGAGAAAACATAAAAATGAAAAAGACAATCACACAAACATGTATCTAGCCATCCCAACCAACCAATCACAAGCAATATATTTACGTATCACATTGTTAATGAATAATGACCCTCCCTTTGAATACCCAACGTTAAACGAAAGGAGTTAGACATCTGGGTTAGAATGGAACACTGAGCACAATAAACACGAGGTAATCTCGACATGGGGGAGTTTTTAATGACAATTTCAAGACTAAAAATAGCAACATTTCTGTCAAAAAAAAATAATCCTGGTAGTTATTAGAAGCTTGCACAGTGAGAAGAGAACAAATTCAACCTGGATATTTTCACGCAAAAAAATAATAATTTGGGGTGGCGGCCGTATTTACCGTATACCCGTAGGGCTCCTGGGGGCAGTTACACCAGACCTGCTAAAAATAACACGGAACACAAACTTTTATAATGCTTATAAAGAGTTTACAATGATGGTAGGTAAATAAGAAAAAAACATGTCGCATAGATACTGTAAGAAGAAGTGTACAAATATTTGCAACCAATTTTACAATTCCTTTTACCCATTTTGTGAAATCATTTATGTTTGCACAGCAGTTTTTGAGCACAATTATTTTTTCTCTCTCAACTCTCTTTAAATTTTCTTGTAAGTCATACTGTTTTCCTTTACTATAACTTAGATAAAAGCAAACTAACCAACTTAATTGTTTAATTTATATAATAAGCAATATTTTCACCCATATATCCACTCACCCCAAACCCCCAAATAACAACAACAACATATGTCACACCTTTTTGACACGGACTATTATTAGTCACATGGAAATCATCAATCTCTGATCAATCAAGACTGTGACTTTTAAATGAATATTTACTGATTAATTTAATTTGGCTTAACACTATGTTTCAACTTTGCTTCAAATTTGAAATAAAAAATAACAGAAATTGGCTTAATGCCAAAAAAAAAAACGCCCACACTGCAATGTAGCAAGTGAATGATTCCACAATATAATACAATAAAGGAGTAGGATGAAATGTTTACTTGTTTCATAGCGATGAGGCGACTATCATACAACGAGTCCATCATTTTAGCATGACCAAACTGTAATATGAATTGAAAAAACAAAACCCGCTTTAAATATGGATTTGTTTTCTCTCGCTCAAATCAAATGTGTTTCTTTTTTCTTTGTTTTTTTTTTCATTTTTGTAATACATGTGTTGTATATAAATATAATTTTCATAATTAAAATTTACCTGCATGATTGTGGATGATTATAAGATATAAAATCTTTTCCAAAAACAAATACATTTTTTAATTTGTGTTAAAAATAGTACTATATTTCTAGGTTATTAGTTGAACAAAAGATGCCAGAGATGTAAAGAAATATTCAATTTTAAAAAGTAACCAATCAGAAGCCTTGATAGAAATCACCAATCAAAAGAATTGAAACAACAGTGATAACAACTAACCAATCAGGTACATTGTAACAAACTGTTGTTAAAATTTAGAAAAAGTAATAACAATAATATGCATGAAAGAAATTTTTTTCTGGTATAATTTTACTCCTTCAAATACTTTCTAATATTATATCTAATATCTAATATTTTCCGTATTATTTATTTCTAACATCTCTGTGTTTTGTAAAATCATTTTTTTTCTCAGGCAAACTGTGGAAAAAGTGGAATTTCTTTCATATAACATTTGGTTATTTGAATAAAAATAATTCAAAGGATAGGGCATATACTATTCCAAAAAGGTTGAGGTTTTAGTGATCCTTTTTTTGTGTTAGATGTGTTCCCCCGAGATATAAATAATTTTACGATAGAATTTTGCACAAAAAAAAATCTGTCCAATACATACCTCAGCCGGCTGATGTACTGGCATCTGTGGACTTTGTATCACAAACGCCTGCCCTCCTGCGTACACCACTGGTGGTACAGCTGGTTTTGGACGGTAGGGAATGGTTGCTCCCTTTGGTGGGGACTGGAGGAAAGAAGGTCAAAGGTTATGGTAAGGTCAAGGTCACCACACCAGATATATATATATATAAATGTATGTATAGTGAATGGTATATTTATAACTGCAATTGAAAAACAGTGAAGAGTTCAAAAATTGTCCCTGTCATTCCAAACTGCATTTTTATTTCTGTGTAGGTGAAAAACTGGTTGAATTTTAATGCAGATTAAAACAGGGAAAGGGGGAAAAATTTCAAAGTGTATCAAACAAAGCAAAAAAACTCACTCCCTATAACAATCTATTCTTCTATCCACAAGGACTGACTTATCATTTTTTTGCCCATCTGTCGGTGCAAAATTTCTATTACTATAGCAATAAAAGTTACGAAGTTCATAACACAAGATTTCTTTTTTTTTATAATTTACTTTTTCAAAATATGCCTATAAATTCATTTACGTTATAAATGTAAATTAAAGAAAAGATTGTTACAATACAACTAAAAATAAAAGTAAAAACCAAAACTAAATAAATAACAGGTTTTTGTTTTATACTAAACAAAAAGTCATCACTTAGGACTGCCATTCGGAAGTCGTTATTTGGGAAAATTACAAAAATAAAAGCTTACATTCATGATAAAGATTAAAATAAAATATCTATTAAAGACTGTTTGTTCTATATATAACATGCTGTATTGAATGGATAAATCATAAAGTGGCTACAGTTAAGAAATCACTGGACAAAAAAATACGCTTCAGGGAAAGAAAGTCATTTCTGAACTTTGGAATATAAGGTTATACAAGGTGTTAGAGACGACCAAATTTTAACCTTGAGGAAAACAACATCACCAAGGTGGGTCAAAGGTCAAGGTCACCATGTGACAATGTCAGGTGGAAAAATTGATTTTATCACAAGCAAAAAATCTTCTTATATGAAAAACTAAAACACTGACAAAATGTAAAAAAAAGCCTGGGTGGGGTACAGTTTTAGTATCGCAAAAAAAAGTTTTTTCGGAAATTATAATAAAAGTTTCATTCACAGTGCTAAATGTCTGATGCTTTTGTAAGGTTTTAGTAAAAGCTTGTTAAATTATTTTTTTTAAGACTTATATATATCACAGTAACGTAAGCAATATTTGTTAAGAAAAACATAACTTGCGAAAACAAATAGCAGATGTTGTGCTTCTTCATGTACATTTTTTTCAAAGTCATTCTGCTGCCAGTGTCGAGCCAGACGCAGACAAACAATAATTCAACAAAGCGAATATGTGACGAGTTGACAATGCACCGAATTTTCTACATTCTAAAGCTATGTGAGATACATGCGAGCTGACTTTAGTATCTACGTGTAACACGTGTTTTATGTTTGTGATTTGAGTGTTTCCTCGGATTATGGCAACCTGTTTTTATATATTTATTATATATTGTAATCTATATACATATGTATCACTTTTTTCAAATACACCTAATATCTGTTATCTAAAAAAAAAGAGACAATGTTAATTATTGATGTGCTCATTTTTGTCAGAAAAAAATCTACAATCGGTTCTTGATGGTGAAAAGTATTTTTCAGTGAAATGCTAACCCTTTCATCCCACATTTTTTTGAAAATCTGGACATTGTCTATTTGAAGAAAAATATAACAAGAGGAAATAAAAGATAAAAACCCTCTAAAAATATTGTTCAGATGGGATGAAAGCGTTAAAAATCAATTATAAAAAGAACAGACATATTAATTTGCGAGACTATGACAGTATATATCTTTCATTACAAAGCTACACAAGATTTCGAGGGTGACAGGACGAAGCTACTGTTTGGGTGGATTAATCAAAGGGAGATAAGTCTAAGGTCCTGAAGCCAATAACATCCAGAGTGGCTCACCTTGAATTACACGAGAAAGGTCTCCTAAAATACAATAATTTGGAAAATGGTATGAGTGTAATTTATTATAGCAAATTGTTAAAAAATCCTATGTCATTCAGTAAATTCAGTTATTTTTCTTTCAAACATTTTCTACAAGTAAAATGAAAAAAATGAAAAAAAAAAAAATAATAATTAATGTTCACACTGTAATCTTACTAAAATCAGAAACAATGTGACACAGGCAGAAAACACAGTTAGGGAGATTTTATTTTTTTTTAGTAAATGAAAACCATACGTAACTAATAATACGCTACACACAAAACTTTGTTTTGACAGACATAGAGGCTATGATCTTTTTCTAAACACACACTTGTGACAATAAACAAGGACAATCAGACGAGAAAAAAAAAAATTTGAGAGCAGAGAAATTCTTCAACACTGGGTAAGCATGCATATGTTATTATTCTTTCTTAAAAACAAACTTGGTAAATGTTTAATACAATTTTGTTAGCAAATAAAGAAATAAAATAAAGATGATGTTTTTTTCACTCATTTAAGAATCTAAAGAAATAATAGTAGAAAAAAAAATCACTCGCATAAAAATAACTCAACAAATGCGTCATCATTCCAATCCTAATCAACAAATAAAGTTTTTGCACATATTACATCCTTAAAACAATAACAACAACAAAGATTTATGGTATTTACAAATCCTTTGAAAAAAAAAAAAAAAAAAAAAAAAAGAAAAAAAAGAAGAGAAAAATTAGAATTGTATTAGCATGCCAACAGAACAGTCAAAACACTTAAAAACCTTACACATTGTTAATTCATTTTTTTCATTTTCGTAAAAACCAGTTTTAATGAAGACATCATAATTCATACATACATGTATATGATTTAAATTGTTGCCGTAATATAAATAATTTTTGTGACAAAATCTATTTGATATCAGATATGATATAACATAAAAGGCTATTCAAAATTTCTGCCTGTTATTTTGTTTTACAGTAGAAGAAAATGTTTTTCAAGCATTCATAAAAAAAATCTCGCACATAGTCTGTTTGTAATTATCGGGGCATGGATAGATTTGTCACAAATATTATACATCATACAGTAGCAAATTCACAGTAAATTATCGCCACTTTTTCATCACCTGCATACAATCAAAACCAAATATTGTGTATTTACCTGGAATGTGTATCAATTAAATACACCAGGCCAATATGGCGAGGTATCGGGGAATGCTTTTGTTAAATACATAATACATATGTTTCCCTTCGATGCCACCCCCATTCCCTCTCCAGATTCGTAACATCATCCAGGAGGACATAATAATAGTAACAATGACGTATGTTCCGTTGTTATAATTACAAGAATTTTGAAGCATCGTTCCTAAGCTAAAGTCGAATAAGTCACATGATCATCTTCCCATTACGGATTTATTACTGTTTAACGGCACGTAATTACAGAGTAAATTGTCTACAGGGATACTTTCAAAATGAGAAGCATCATTCCACGTAAAATCTCCACCAATATGACAATCTGATTTATATATCTAATATCATACATATAAAATCTTTTCCAATATGACAATTTGATATATATATTATATTTATTTGTACATAATTATATATCCAAACACAAAATGGAATTATTTTTTTTTTCCAAATTTCAGACCGTAATCTAAAGTTGGATCCATTTCTTTTGTATTTCCGTAATTATTTTTCTTACACAGCTATATTTGAAATTTTCAGCTTAGTATTTTCCAAATCTCAACCACTTTGTACAATACAAACAATATCTTAGATGACTTTTTTTTTCAAAAACTAATTTAAATCAATATTAACAAACTGCTTTTTTTCACATTTGTTTTTCAGTTCATTTAGACAAAACAAACTAAATGTACAACCCTTTACCATTATTTATCATATTCAAAAACGTTGCAAAGAATGTTCTGAAACTCTTCTTTTTATTATTATTATTTTTTTTGTTTAAAATAAAAATATTCCATAAAGACAAAACTTTACGAAACAAAACTGATTGGTTGAAAATTACAATGTCTCCATGGCTTTGATCAATCAGATCAACAGCATAGTTACTATATCATTTATGACATGCAACTCTTATTATTTCCCTTTATAGTCTTCTTTCCTTGAAATTTTTATTGTTAATTTGAACATAATTTTGTGCTGTTTTGACAAACCAGTATTATTTTGACAATTCATGTTATTGGAAATTTTCAACTAAGTCTTTTCTCCCTTTGTATTTCCAAATCATTAATGCAGATCAAACCAAAAACACCATAACAATGTTTCTCTATCTAAAGCACACCAAACGAGCCGCGTCACAACAAAACCAACATAGTGCGTTTGCGACCAGCATGGATCCAGACCAGCCTGCGCATCCGCGCAGTCTGATCAGGATTCATGCTGTTCGCTTACAAACTCTATGACAAGTAGAGAACAGCATGGATCCTGATCAGACTGCGCGGATGCGCAGACTGGTCTGGATCAATGCTGGTCGCAAACCCATCATGTAGGTTTTGTCGTGACGCGGCTCAAATAAATCTAATTTCAGTCATTCAGTTCTAAGATTTATAAAAAGTTACGAGTCACAATTCATTCTTTACAAAATGCTCGAACCACAGACCAATCTGATTTCAATATATACAAGCATACCTCTAACATGATATTGCAGACCACTTTGATGCATGCAGTCACCGCCTCGGCTGTGCCCGACACTGTGACCGCTCGTTCTGTTGAGTTCGGCAACATTTCACTCGCTACCTGTATTGAAGCTCCAGTACTCTAGAAAAATATTTCAAAGGCCCAATTTAAAAGAAAGAACTACAATTTATATTTTTTTTCTATATGGCAAAATGACAAAAATATATATCAAATTGTTCTACAAAGCAGAAGACAAAAATTATTCAAGCAATACTTTTTCACTTGTAATAATACAATTGAACTTAATGTGAAAAACTGTTAGAAAGACATTCTGCTTTTGTAAATACATCTCTTTAAAATCATGTGACAATGTTAGTGATTTATTAAATCTTTTACCTGAATAACTGTTTAATATTGTTTATAATATAACAAAATATTACTAAATGGATACCTCTCTGATTTCTTTTATTTTAATTCCGCCTTTACCAATAAGTGATCCGCACTGACTTGCTGGAACAACCAATCGTAACGTAACTGGAGGCTTAGGCACAGTCGGCGTGTTTTGTAGGTCCTGAAAGATGGAAGGCTGCTGCAAAGGCGAAAGATTAATAAAGGTCACAACACAGCACAACATGCAGGGGAAAAGTTCAACATCGTATAAAACAATAATAACATCATAAAAAAATTGATTTAAATCGCAATAAAATTGATATTGACATTTCACTACTTTTCAAATTTGTTACAGGTCTATTCTTGTATATTTCTTGTACCATTTATACCAGTAGAACAACATGGCTCTTCTGTGAGCACTTCAGTACAGATTTATCTGAGATTCTTCTCGTCAAATACATGGTAACAGGCAGATACATAGCAAACTAAGTGCTGATGCATGTTTTCTCTTTAATTCTCGCAGAAAATACATACAGAATGATTATGTTATATGCCTTCTCGTAAGTGCATATTAATGTTGCAAGATCTTAATTCACGTTTAATTACCATACGTTATAATATTAACACAATTTTCAGAACATAACATAAAATTATAGCAAGCATAAACTCTTCATTAACAATGTTGCTTCATGTATGTCAGTTATTATATAAATACATCATAGAAAAATGCATGCGTTCAACTAAATCATAAAAGGTTGAAAATAAACTTAAAATGATAACTGCAACCTATGACATAAAACAAAGGGTAAAAAATGGAAGCATCTGTGCTAACATTACAAAGAATGCTGCATAGGAAAGACAACCAGTCATCAGTCGAGTCTAAAAAACCCCAAAAACAATCCTTCCAAAAAACCGTTTAATTCTAAAATAACTATGTAGTGTATTTCCAAAAATAATGTGTCTGTCCCCAAAAATAACCTGTGTATTTAAAAAATTAACCATTCTGTTCCCAAAATGAAACAGTCTATTCACAAAAATAACCAGTCTATTCACAAAAATAACCAGTCTGTTCCCAAAAATAACCAGTCTATTCACAAAAATAACCAGTCTGTTCCCAAAAATAACCAGTCTATTGTAAATATGTTACGATGATGTACTTATGGTACAAATCTAATAAAATAAATGTTCTGTTCTGTTCTATTATCCAAAATAACAAGTCTATTCCATAAACAGTCGGCTTATTCTCAAAACATAACCAGTCTAAAATATTTATTTTAATATTTCCTCATTTCTTTTAATCCATCCAATAAAAGTTAGCATCTAAATATAACCAGATAAGATCCCCATTAGTGACATATTAGCGAGTTGTTACTGCCGCCATAACTTAAAGTTATAATATCATGTGACTGTTTGTAAAAAGTCATGTGACTGATTGTCAAAATGTAAGCACATAGGAGCATGTACAATACCTCTTCGAATTTGCAACAGATCATCGTAAACGCTTTATGAATGTTGTCTGTTGTTCCGGTGATAGTGACAATTCGCTCCGGGCATGAACCATCAGATATGTTAATTTTAGCACCACTCTGTAAACAAACAAAAAAAACGCAAATATAATTACATTTTCATATGCAGAGGTATATTAATAGAGACATTTATACACTTCAAGTAAATAGGCTACAAGGAAAGAAACCGGTTTCTGTTCAATTTATCTTGTACTTATTTCATATACTGTATAAGTGGATATTTTTGTGTGTCGAAAGTTTGCCAATTTAAAATTCCAGACATTTTGTGTTAGGAAATATTAGCCAATCGTGGGAGGGTAGAACTTAATGACAGGTTGGTTGATATATATGCTAATAGAAATTTTAGGGATTTTCATCAATACGCTAAATTTGCCAATTTCAGTGTCTTTAAATTAACTAATACAGTATATAATATTTTGAATATACAAGTTTTGACTTTAATACCCAATACATCATTTCTCTATGTCATGTGCAGAAAGCCCTACCAGCCAGCTCAACTGACCAGATTCTAGTCTATACCGTAATTTTCATATTGAAATTCCTATAAACAATAAAGGACTGTTCCAAATTCAGAGCAGGACAAATCCATTTCACAAATTCAGGCATGTCAGGCGTACAATTATTTAATATCAAATAATTCATTCATGTATCAAATCTTTCAAATGATTTTTTGTTGGTGTTTTAATTTTAAGTGAAAAACGCCACAGTGAAATACAGAGCTGCTTTGATGTTAAGCTGTTTTTTATTGCCAAGAAATAACAATGATACAAGAATTCATGCAGAAATTCTCGTTAAACGTCCATCAGATTTAATATACTTAGATGATATCTCCAACAGGTTAATGAAGTCAAATGGCAGTGTACCTTTTCAATTCATCTTCATTAATGAATTTCATAAAATACACCATCGTTAAGCTTCCCTTACCTGCTGCCGCTATCTATAGAAATGTATTGATTTACAATACGACCTTTAAACAACGATGAAAATCAATAACATGATAAAAGCCGTCCCTTCCCTTTTTTATATAATTCATTTCATTTAGAATACATGGTATTAGACTGTAATAACTTAATCCTTAAAAATAATTAAATTAACATACTGTTAATATCATAACTATATAGCTTAAGGTAGAACATCCATATTGACAAAAAAAATAAAATAAATAACAGCCCCCGCCCACCCCCCAAAAAACCCAATCCTATTAGTTCCCATAGTGACTATATAATGTATTCTACGTATTAGGGTAATTCCAGCATCACGTCATTGAACCTATATAGCTAACTCAAAACATGTCTAACAAAGTAGGATTTCTTGATTGCTATTTTAGAAGCATTACAGATAGATGTATACAATAATGCAATTAATTAACTTAGTTATCTTTTATATTCCTAAGCTTATTTTGTAATTATACAATATGCATTTGATTCAACACTGACGAAAAATATGTCTCAAAATACAACAACATTATATTAATCTGTAACTAGGTGAAGTTGTGCAATGCATATGCCCTGGTTTGGGTTTGGGACAGTCCGTTCAATGTTAAAGGGATTTTAATATGAAAATACAAGAGCTGTCCAAGGAAAAGAGTGCTCTACTT
Organism: Ruditapes philippinarum; assembly: GCF_026571515.1. Lineage (NCBI taxonomy): Eukaryota > Metazoa > Mollusca > Bivalvia > Venerida > Veneridae > Ruditapes > Ruditapes philippinarum. Next base: position 75,743 of record NW_026867297.1, on the reverse strand, counting down.
TGCTAATAAATTAAGCTGCTCTTCTATTTAATGACTAATTTTACTGGTTCTAGTAACCTTTCTGACCCAAAAATGGGTGTTATAGGTAAATCTCTGTTATAGGTATGTGTCTAAATTTTAAGATAATTAAAATTAACCAAAAAAGTTAACTAACGTTGACACCATAAATGGGTACCGACAAAAACAAGAGCTGTCAGTAGGACAGCAACGCTCGACTATTCTTAGCGCTTGATAGTAAAAAAAATGCTTGATACAGTTACCTCCTCCTGTTTACAGGTTGGGGTCATGATGGTGAACAAGTGTGCAAAGTTTCAAAGCCATATGTCAATGGACTTTGAAAATATTTGAACTATTACAAAAACTTTAACATAAATTCTAAGTCGAAAAAGGGGCATAATTCTGTCAAAATGCTTGATAGAGTTACCTCCTCCTGTCTACAGGTTGGGGTCATGATGGTGAACAAGTGTGCAAAGTTTCAAAGCCATATGTCAATGGACTTTGAAAATATTTGAACTATTACAAAAACTTTAACGTAAATTCTATGTCGAAAAAGGGGCATAATTCTGTCAAAATGCTTGATAGAGTTACCTCATCCTGTCTACAGGTTGGGGTCATGATGGTGAACAAGTGTGCAAAGTTTGAAAGCCATATGTCAATGGACTTTGAAAATATTTGAACTATTACAAAAACTTTAACATAAGTGGTTACGCCGACGCTCGGGTGACTGCAATAGCTCTACTTATTCTTATCGAATAGTCGAGCTAAAAATGTATCTGCCAGCTATATAAAGCCTGGGCAGACGATAGCACACAGATGTGCAAGCTGGTCTAGCTCTTTTATGGTGGCAATGACCGGTTCCATCATGTCATTAGAGCTAAATCCTGACTATGTTTCCATTCCATCTAAATTTCAATATTTCAAAATGACAGAATTATACAAGGCAAAAAATTGGCTTTGTTAGTTGGCTGTGGTAAAATAAGCGTCATCATTTCAATGATTATACATGTATATAAGAAGACGTTGCCATCAAAGTTATAACGAACTCACGCCCATTAAATGATAAATGCACACCAAGGGTCGAGTCAAAAAGATGTGGTGACTGGTGGCAACTATCAAGTAATGCATTAGCATGATTATAAATAAAATTATAGACGCAGTCATGGATTAACATATCTACATAATACTATAAATACATGGATAAATAAGTTAACATGTATAATCTCGATACTTACATCTTCTCTGTATTTCTTTATGTTGTCCCCTTTCTGTAATTAGAAGTTGATAAGAACAGTGTAAAAATTAATTAAACAGCAAGACTGTACTAGTCGCCTCCTAATTAAGAATCAATTCAACATAACAAATGATACTAGTCATGTTCGTAAAGTAACGACTTTATGGAAAGATAAAATAAATTACTCGTATAAGTACAAGGCGTAGGCCAACTCTACGACAATTCTATCTGAAGTTATCAAATTAGCGGGATTTGGGTAATTAAGATATTGATTCAGTGTCGAGAAAAGCTTTGTTTTAAATGTAAACCCTCCAGATTTTGTCTTCCATCAAGATTTTGTCTTTTCCCGAAATTTACTTACATCAAATTACATAAATCATTCTCCGCAAGAATTTGTGTTTCGTTAATTTCAGGCTTTTTGTGCATTTTATGTTCACATGTCACTGGATACCATAAAATTTCTGTTAATATTCAGTAAGATCATTTCCGACAAATTAAGAAAATGTCTTGTCAAGATTCTTTATGACACTTTACAAATGAGTAAAATTAGCAGATATAAAAACTGTAGCGGCTCTTCTTTGAATGGCCTAAGGGTTTTTTTCTTTACCTTACGTCTTGAAGACAAAAAACTGAAGGGGCTCTTAAAAAATGCTAGGAAAAAATGAGCAAGATCCTGGAAAAAAACACATTGTATATTATCTGGAAAGTGTTTAATTGTAAACAGACATTAAGGTAATTGAGAAAAAAATCAACATATAAGTTTTTTTTTACAAGTTTTTTTCCATAAACTAGTGCAGTTTGCATGACTTTCTTGCACTATTTTTTTTTACTCTTAACTGTAACAATATGCCTAAATGGTAAGATATTACATAAATAAACATCTTTCAGGGATAATTTGAGTGCAACATGACTTTTGCAAAGACTTCTCCTTGAGGTTGGAAAAAAACCCAAAATCATAAAACGCAAAAACTTGTCATGTAATTTCCGCTTTTGTCCGAAAAACAAAATCGTTTCCCTGAACATAAACAGAGCTTCGTCTCATGGCTGTAAATTTAGTTTAATTCTGCTTTAAACTAATCATATCAAACCACTTTTCAATATAATTATTCGTTAATTGTACCCCTGGGTTTTCAACACCAGACAGTCTGAATGACAAATACCCCCCCCCCCTACACCCCCTAAGTTTTACGTCAAAGCTAAACCTCAGCTTGGTTTGTCTTAAGGGAGTTGTTCTTTTCTTTTTTAAAAATCATTCTAAAAAAATCTTAAAGTATGCGTCTGGCGTTTTCTCACTAAATCAAAGTCTGCTAACAGAAGGTGTCACATAAGCCAATGACGGAAATTTAAAATGAATTAAGCTATTGTCTGAGCACACCAATGGCAAAATGAGATTTGATAGACTTTCCTTCCATTTAAAAGGAATGAAATAAAATAAGTATGCGACTTACCTTTCCAATAATACTTCCCACTTCCTGAAAGATACAAGAAAAGAAGCGTTGTAAAGAAATATTTTTTCAATATTTTACTATGGAAGAAATCAATTCAATTTAAGTTTTTTTTTTTAGGTTGTTTGTTGCCCATGTATGTGATATGCGATATCTGTGTGTGTTTTTTAAAAAAAAACAAAAAAAAACACATTTCATTGGGTTTTTCTAAAACTATTATCATACCCAAATTATTAATTGGTGCTTTTTAAATACTGAAAATTTCATGTTTTTTCTTTAATGGCAAAAAGGACAGCATTTACAGCACTTTGTATCTTGAACTCGAGGTGTAAGTCTTTCGAACTTTAATGCTGTCATAAATTCTTGGATATTTCTACAAATTACTTTCATATTTAATTGTCTCATTCAACCTTTAAAATTTTTGTTACTATTGTGTTACATGTATTTTTCATTATAAGCCACTTTGCCGAAGATCTTTGCAACAACAACACTAAAGTTAAGAAACAAAAAGATCAAAATAACATTGCTTCTCCTAGAGCTTTCGTGTCACAAAAAAGACTTTGGGTTTTATCTATATTGTTCAATAAACAACTTTACATTGGGCCATAAACCTTTTACATCTGCTTTTATTTCACAATGAAAATAAATAAAAGATTAGACAAAATTACTAAATGTTGCTCATTTTGTTTTACAGCCGCACTAAGAACAATAGGAAATGACAACATAAACTACCTTCTAACTGAAGAGTAGTTCATATAGGGCTTTAACTACCTCACTGATTGAAGAGTTATTACCTTCCTATTAAAGATGCATAACACCTTCTGACAAATTTGTTTCATTTATTCATAGGCATGTTTTCTGTTTATTTCAATCACACTATTTCATGATTATTTCATCTTACAAAGAACAGAGTAGAAACGAGATTTGTTCTGTTGGAATGTAAAAACAACAGGAACAAAGCGGTGAATAAAGCCAAGAATAAAGAAGAATAAAGCGAGAATAAAGAAGAATAAAGAGGACTAACACTGGCATGGAATAAAATCTACCTTTGAAATGAAAACAAGCTGTTTGCAATCCAGAAAACGAATTATTTCCTCTACCTAATTAAGGTACCTAATACTATGAGGATTTTCTATTCTTTCTTGTTCATTTCTTTTCCCAAATAGCATCTAATCTATAGTGACTTGAAACTATTTCTTTAATTCCTATATCTAATATTAACGTATTAACAAAGTCTATGGAAGTAATTCTTTTTTGCACAGAAAGTTTATTACTTTTCAATCATCTTTATGAATACATTACTGTAGATATTATTCCAATTATATAGTATAGAAATATCCCATAGTGCATAATCATCAATATCATTATACTGCATGTTTGTAACGTCAATTTTCATTGGATAATTGTTTTTTATCATCTATATACATGACAGCTGTAATTTTATTATTTATTTTCTTTTTTGCAAAAAAAGAAATTGCGCATTTACATTTATTTACCTTTAACTTGTTTGTACTGAAAGTTTTTACTTATAAGCCCCTTCCACCCTTATAAAGCTACCAAGCCAGCCTGATTGACAAGGCCTTTTATTTTTGGACGATCAACTTTAAAATTTCATTCTGATATCCTCAAAACTAATAATGGACAGTTCCAATTACTGAAGCTGGACAAGTCCATTTTAAACATTCTGCAGGTTAAAAGTATAATTTTTTTTTTTACTCTTTTAATTAATTGATGTGCAATTATGACTGTGGGTATGTAAGTTAAGGTAAATGTGAAAATAATTCAATAGTGTAAAATAATTTGGAAAAAAAATAAATGGAAATGCTTAGATGAAATTATCAACGCAATACCTTGGTGTTTACACATGCCTGTCATTATTATGTCAAGATAGATTTTAGTTAGTGAGATTCCTTTATTACATACAATCTGAATCTGTTAACTCTCTTTATGACTTAATAATTAACAAAGCATTTTTGCATGTGCAGAAAATTACTATTACGCACAGAGTCTTTTTATTCACTGTATTCATTTGTTATGGTGCAGAAAATGGCATATCAAAAAAAAATATCATGAATTTTTGCGTTACCTTCTCTTAGAATAAGCTTACATGAACTACTATTTCGTCTTTCATTATAAGAACGAATAATTTGCAACATCTTGGACTACCACGTAAAGATCTTGCTAGTTTCGTTAAAATAAATATCTGTTTGCAAATAACATTAGTTTTATCAACGTGAAAAGTCTTAATTCTTAAGGTAATTAACAGCGCCTAGAAAAACAGTTTAGTATTTTGAATAATTAATGAGCAATTCTGTACGAGTCCGTTAATACTCGGATTTTAACTGTGCTCTGCAGGAATTAACCAATATTCTCATAGCATGTCCTCGCAAACTATCTCCCTGAAATCCCAGCTCGAGATTTGTCATTGCCCCTCGTTATTGCATCGCTAATACCCAATCAAGAAAATATTCCCTTTACCTAAATCTGATCGAAACAGCCCTTGAGTCTTTTGCAATATTTTCCATTGTAATAAAAACTGAAATAAGGAAAAGGAATAAGTTCCGTAATTCCCCTTAGGAAATTTGAAAAAAAGAAAATTGATTTCAGACTTCCTGTTAACCCTGATGAAGATTCGGCACTTGTTTTAACGCTGAACAATGTTTTCAATTAAAAAAACAAAACAATTATGACAAAAGAATAAAAATAACAATAAAGGTATGATGAAATTAAACAAAAATTGTTTTAATGCTTTACCAAACATAAAACAGCAGTTTTATAATTTCATATATTTTATCAAGAAATGTAAATTTTTAATATTCGTATTTGTAATAGTTATATTCACTTGTTAAATTAAACACAAATAAGACGTAAAACAAAAGTAATTTTCTTAAATTTTTTTCACCTTTATAGTACTTATGCCGTGGAAAACTTACATAATTATATATGTTGCACTCTTAAACATATTGACGTTCATGACGAATTAGTGAAAGAGAATTTCCCCGTTTAAGATTGATTTGTGTTTTTGACGTATCAGTTTCGTACTGCGGTCATTTACACAAAATACGGAAAGTGTACCAAGAAAGAACATGTCTCTCTGTAATCAAGTGATATTGAGTGTTGGAGTGGTCAGGAGGGATGACAATGCCAGCATCGTACCAACTTTAAAACACTAATTGGGAAGAAAATGAATGCATCTGACCCGAGGAAAAACGGAATGAGTTTCTACAAGAAATACGAAAACTGCGAGCTATTCACGAATAGAGAGATCCAGTAAGCATGCCTTAAAGGAAGCAATGTTTAATAGAAGAAGCTAGACGAACTTGATGGTTTTCGATATAAGGCTTGTTTTGTTTTTTTATCAAGATATTTGTTGCTTTAAGACTTTCGCCTTATTACAATGTAAAGTATGGGTTTACCGGACGGCCAGAAAGACATGATTGTTTACAAGGGATAATAATTACTATGTCATTCATATGACTGATCAAATTTGTACCCTATCTCGTTTTCATTATACTGACCATTGTTTGAGAAAATTGAATTTTCCCCCCATCATACGCTACAAATTAATGCGATTTTGGATTAATATTACCGCCACGACAATTAACATTACAAGATGCTCTTCAACCATAATAGCTACATTACTTTTAACATGATCATCTAGAAAATAAAACTGATGATATTATGTTGTCAACAGAGAAATACGAGTACTGACATCACAGTTGTATGGATAATGCAAAAATCTAGAACTCCTTATTTTCTTATTATTTAATATTCGTTTGTATTACAGGGATTATATTTTTGTACAAGATTGTCGATTATGTTTTCCTTCCTCCCTGTCACATTATTATTACAATTTATACTTCAAATAAGGTGTAATTGTTAACGTAATCCCGAAGAAAAAAAAACAAAACAATAATTGTTTTACCATGTACGATTTTTTATTTCATAAAAAAATGAGAAAAAAAAACGTGACATGAACATATTGATTTGTGATCGGTAAATCTGAGTTCCTTGAAAGCTTCGTAGGAAAAACTGCAAGCTTCCTCATGAGAAAATTCCGTAATTACATTTATCATCAGAAGGAAAATCGCACAAAATCACAACAGATGACATCATATAGCCTTCTCAGTCAATCAAATAGATTTTCCGTAATCTCAAATAGATTTACAAAATCCGCTTTTCTAATTGATGCTGAAAAGTTACTGTCGTGTGTAACTCTCGGGAATTTGACGTGCCATGACATGCTTTAGAATAAGGTATAGTCGTCAAAGCACTTTTGTGTTTATACAAACCTATACATTGCCAGCTTCGGTGGCTTATAAGAATTTTTTTTCAAGAAAAAAGTAAATTACAAATTAACTTAAAAAAATTTCAATTAAATTTCTTTTCTTATAAATCTTAGTGAATGGTTATATTTTTGTTGAAATCTGTGAAAAAGAATGAAATAACTGTCACGACCAATTTTGAATTTCTCTCAGCTTAAATTTATTACAAATAGCCCAACTAGACAGAAGCCAATAGGAAAAAAAAATATGTTATTCTCTATAGAATATTAGTGCTCACAATTTTAGGGTTGATTATTATTTTCGTGATTTTCCCCCCAGAAAATTTAAGCGAGCTGCTCGCACAATAAACAATTACCCAAGTAGCAATCTTCAGTAATTAAAGGACATCAGGCCTTCAATGATTGTCTACATGTTATCGATCATAAAACTTCATTACTCTGCGGTCGGGAACGATAAAATAATCCACCGTCAAAGACAGACTGAGCATCGGAATTACTGCAAGAATTATTACGCGAGTCATGACGGTTAAATTGTATTTTGTTGTATTAAATCTGTGATAATCAACATAAAGCCTCAATAACAATCAATAAATCGGTAAACAGTTGATATATAGCAATGATTTCTACATAATTTTCCACGAGGAATACGCATTAATACGACATCCAAGCTTCGCTACATTATTTCAGAGCATTCGTTAGAAAGATGACCTCCTATATATCTGACACTATGAGAAAAGATATTGATTTTTATTCATAAAAAGAATTAGTACCTGTGCACTTTTATACATGTATGATTTTCCTGAATGAAATTAATGCATACATGGAAAAACACTGTGGTTATTATTTTGTCACAATGAAAAAAACATTGTATGCTGTAAAGTAACAGCTTGACGCATTTGGAAAAACAACAACTTGCACCAATTCATAAAATTCAGCAACACTTTGACCTTTTTACTTCTCTTATGAACAATAATTTTATTTTTTCTTAGAAAAGAAAATTTCAAACTAAAAACGAAAAAATATTACTACTTTCAAAATCTATACATGACTAATTTTAATAAAATATTTTTCCAAAGAAAATAGAAGTAATTTTCAAGAAACATTTTTCAAGAATAACCCTTCTAGAACTTGGTTATAATAATATTATTGTTTAACAAATTATTTCTTTGCAAAAAAACAGCAGCCAGCACATCTGTGTAGTCTGGTCATGGTTTGCACTGTTCTCTATTTTTTAGTCAGTACATATTTTCCCTAAAAATGATGAATATTTCCATACTGAAAGATCATCGACAAATTCGTTTTAAGATATTTGGCAAGATAAGGGTTCGATAAAAAAATCATCCCCATGACCTTTTCTCAATTTCTCAATTTACATATTAATCCTTCGTTACCATAGTTAATTGATTCAAACCTATTTAGGTATATTGTATAAATAAATAATGGACAAGCTTGAAACAGGACGCTATATTATTCTGAACTGGTCAAAAAAATAATTTCATGCCTACTTCTGACCATGAAGAAAGCCTTTTGCATATATTTACCGAAGAGATTATGGGATTTGGCCGTAATGTTGAATTTTCTTAACTCCTTAAGGATTTATCTTGTTACTTAATCCACAAATATAGGATTTTTTTCTTCTCTTGTAAATCTATAAATAAATAATGTCAATTGTGTCGCCTTTTGATAAAAAAAAAATTGTAACACTTTGTGGTAAATCCATTTCATGCTTATTGACTGTATTTGTTTAAAAAATGAAATATAACATAACTTGAAGGTGGTGACTTATATATATATAAATGACTTGACCCATCATTCTAATGATCTATTTATATAATGTTTATGTTACGGTTTCATATTGTCACACAGATACATTGACAAAAATATACGGAAATTCAACAAGGCAAAAGTTTAATAACATCATCTTGATGATTGAAATATATATAATAGTATAATCATATATAATAGTTTAATATAACTGCAAAAGAAAGGTCAAACAGGTCAATATCTTTGCCTTCAAAATATATTATCATAAATACATGTTGTTTTTCTTTTAAGAGACTGGCCACAATCCTATTTATCTTTACTTTCTTCTTAAAAACCGTTTCCGACATAAAGCGGGACCGAACATGTAATTAGAAGAGCTGTAATAGGCTCCAGCGAGTTGTAGCCAATCGTAAGCTGATTTGCGGCCCTCTAATCCAAGTTTTATAAAAGTTTAGCCCTAATTGGGGGAAATCTCGTCACAAACTATAAGTGGCAAGTTACAATCTCATTTCCTTTTAGGTTTATCAGATTAAGTTTCTTTTTCTCTTCAATTCTCATGTTCTTTATAGATTGTTTCCCTTGCCTATTTCTTACCACTGGGATATTAATATAATTTATTATTTATAAAATAATTTAATATACATGCTTGAAGGTTTGACAATATTTTTTAAAAAATCTTGAAAATTTTGTTTATTATAAGCTTTATGAAGATATACATGAAGATCAATTTAGGCAGTCTCTCACGGAGAATTCTCAAAATTGCTGCCAAAGTATATACTATAAAGATACAGATGTTATTCTTAATGCTTCCGAAATATATATATATATTTTTTAAAAAAAAAACAAAAGATTTAAAACATAAAAAGTCAGGTTCACTAATGAAGTGATATGCAAGATTTCAAATTTCATCAACAAATTTATACTTTATTTTATAATAATATTTTCTTCAACTTCAAGATCAAAATGGAAAATTTCACATTTTTGTACTGTATAATCTTACGTAACTATGTATCACTATAAAAAATTGTTTTTCGCATAGAATCCAACACAGAATTTACCAGATTATTTGTGAGAAAAAACTTTTTTTAAAAGAATAGTGACATCATAATGTGAGAAAATGCTTTGTAAATCATGAATATTTAATACTTATATTTATGAGCATCTGTAAATGACACTTTTTTTATTTCATCCATGTTTTTGAGTAGTAAGTCGGACATTTTGATACATTTTTTCGACAATGATTTTTGCATGGTATTTTTCAGACATAGATCATAATTATATCATTTATGACATTTTCACAAAGAATCTGCTATCTGAATAAATTGCATAACTTGGTTCTTGGCTTTTCAGTAGCCCTTTCATCACCAATCCAACTGCCTTAAAATGCAAAGACTGTCTTTTGTCACAATTTATAAATTAAGAGGCATGTCCAGCAATTACTTGCGGTAATGTAGGATTTTGTTGTTGTTGTTTTTATGTGTTGTTTCTTTTTGTCGATAAGTCACATAGAAATATTTACCAGCTATTAAATTTTAGTGATGGTGTCTTTTTACTTATATGAACATATAATTATATTCCAGTAATACCAAGATCATTTCTCTACGAAAGGAAGTCAAATCTTACCTTTCCCTGCATAATCATGCGTACTGTAAGGATGGAGGGGGCAATGCCGTTACTTTCACTTCCTTGAACCATGGTTTTCTCTGTTGCCATGTCAATCTGAACACAACCTGAATAATGTGGGGGTAGCGGCTATCGCTACAGCTATGGTGGCAGTTCTAATGTCTTTACGTGGTTTTTATATCAATCTGAAAATATAAGAGAAGAAATCCATTGAAAATATATAACATTTGAAATGAAAGGAGTTATTCCAGGAAAATATTTCTAAATATCAAAAATGTGTAACATTTGAAATGAACCCAGCCTTTCCTCTAAATCCATAAGGAATATTATAACAGCAGACGCAAAGTGCATTTATGGCGGGAATGACAAAAACTAAGCCAGTACGCTAAATAACAACTTCTGTGATCTTAATTTAACTTTGTTACTAAAACCTTGAATTCCCTATGTTTTTTTTCTGCATGGGAAGATTGCTTCTTGAAAATCTGCAACAAACATACATAAAGAAATAAAATACTGGGGATACCAAATTAAGCAGTTTCACTTCTGGGAAACAATTATTCAAAAGTCAATTAACTGATTTTCATTTAGACTTTATACAAATAAGTTTCAGTAACTAAAACATACTTATTTTATAAGGATTGAAATATTTTCTGATAAAACTCTTGGTATTTATAAAGATGGTTAATCAGGGTGATTTAAACCTACATTTATGTTTGTAACTTAAAGACTGTCAACCTCACTTTAAATTATCTTATCTTATATATCAAAATGTCTTTTTGTCACCCTGACAATGTTCCACTTCCTAGCTCTCATGGTGAAGGAAGACCAAAGTTGCCCATACATGCCTTTATTCAGGCGCCAGCAACCCCTTGAGTAGAACCACACGAACATAAGCAATTTCGTCCTTAACAAATACGAAAAGACATTTCAAATTCTCACAAGACTCAGACGTAAATTAAACAAATATCATAATAAAGCTCGTAATTTTCTACTGCTCCTCAATAATTCCTAAAGCTGGCATTAACAAGCTTGCCGATTTTTTTTCCTCCCAAGAATCATTATTAGTGCGGAAAGACCGATAAATTCTAGTTAACTTCATTAGCTCACAATCATCAATATTATTTAACATGCTTTAATGGGCAAGTCAACAAAAAAAACTTGGCCATGACATGTGATATCCCTCCACTAGACTTCCTTTCTAAATTAACTATCCATGTTTAAACTTTCTCCAACGCTCGTATATTAGTCGTGTAGAGTCGTGTACTTTAATCCAACAAGGTGTCACAAATAGGCAGTGTAATTAACAAATTTTAACCTGCCTTTTATTATCTTTTATTACAAAACCACTCGCCAATGCTTTTATAAAAAAATTCTGAAAATACTCTCAGAAATTTATTGTTTACAATGATTAATTTTCATGCTTTATTTTTTTTACACAATCATTAATTAACTTTCCAAGGTTGCTTTTTTAGTTTTATGCATCATAATTGATTTCATAATTTTACAACATTTTTCTTTAAATAAAACAGATGCTTTTATATCGCATAATTATTGTAATTTTAAACGTCAAAATCTTGGACGATTTTTTTTATTGGTAAATTAAATAATGAATTGTACCATTTCAATGTCATATTTACCATGAATGTTTTATGATTTTCTTTCCCACTTCTTTTGACCATACCCTTGTGCAACATTCTATTTTTTCTTTAAATATTAGTTTAAGATTAAATATAAGTTCAAGGTGAAATAATTTATTAATTTAATCAGAAACATCCTTTAATGAAACCATCCTTAAATAACATAATATGTTTCTTTTTTATGAAAAAACAAACAAAATAAAACTCATCAAAATCATGTGACATCAATTGATGTACTTCTACTAGTCTTGGGTAATAGCAATCAATCCATGCTGCTTTACAATAGATTTTATGACATAATATCATCAAATGACCTCAAATGAACCAAAACTACTTTATGGGTACTACTTTACACTACACTGTAACACCCCCACACCCCCTCAATCATTTCTTTCACTCTCTCTCTCTCACCTTTTCACTTGACACCTGTGTCACATACTAAAAACCGAAAAATTAAAAATAAAAACGCAATATCATCCAAGAAAATTTCTGCGATGTTATAACATCCTATGTATTCACTATTGATGTAACAGAATACAAATTCAATAGTTAATTCTTGTCTATGCTAGAATATACTACAGGCTAATGTATACATACATCTTAGCCAGATGTCACAAGAATGGACCCGATTTATTATGTCAGCAACATCAACTTCAAGATAAAACCCTATAATCCGATAATACACCGATTCTCAAGATAACACATTATTGCAGACGCCCATCAGGCTGTCACATACATGACACTGGAGAAAAAAAGTCACATACTTAAAACAAACACTTCGATATAAACATATCCTTTGTTTAGAGATGTTTTTTTTACATCTTCAGAAACTATACAGCAGTTTTCGTAAAATGGTAAACAATTTGAATGCAAATAATACCCAGTCTTGAAATGTATAATCATGTATGCACATAAATTAATCTGTGGTAACGTAATTTAAATGCCACATCATGTTCACAAGTCAGTTACAATTGGTATGTATCCATTTATAAAAACATGTGCGTTTGACATTGTTACAAGAAATATATAGTACACTGCATAGGCTTTTTCCTTAAAAAATGCTACATTTATTTTAACTTATAATAATAGTTATATATGCTGATATGATTATTTGAGAACTACATTTGTACTTTCAAATTCTAATAAATAACAAACAATACTGAAACAGTCAGTTTTTTTGTTTTGTTCTAAAGCTCCTCGAAAATAGTTAAAGCCTACAGCAAAAGAATTTTTCCATCGGACCGGCACAGACCTAGATCAGTTGGTCAGCTTGTCCGTGCGGTTTGACCATGGCCTGCACTATTCACCCTCCAGTCTGTACTTATTTTAAAATTTTCCCTTACAATGATGAATGGTTTTGTCCAGATTATAAGGTGGACCTGTTCATTTAAGATATTCAGTATTTGTCAGTGTAAATATTTTTTTATTATTATAATAAATGAAACCAGTTGATTGGTTCCCCTGCCAGTAAATTCCTCAGCTCCATGGAAATTCATATCTCCAAATAGAAATAATTTCATCGGAAGAGAAAAAATTATTACTTATTCTTCATGATTTGTCCTTGCTAAATATATGGTTAAGAAAACACCATTTAATACAGAATTGTAAAATGTACATCAGTTAATGTGAGTTATTATAAAAAGTTAAAGTACAAAAAAACTAAACAATTAAAGAGCATATCTATATCACTTTACTAACACTATAATAAATTTACATAAATATGCCATCTCTTTCCAAACATTCTTCAACCCGATTTCTAATTAAGTAAAACAATCATGCACAAAATATAGAAATCTTCAGTGCTTCTGATTAAACTAATGTGGTCATATTTAAATATCATTGACTATCTGAAATACGTGACAATCAAGTACGTAACATCAAAATAACAAGCTAACCTGATTCTTGTTCAATATATACTTATATACTTACATAAGACTTTACATACACAAATTGACTTGTATAACCCAGCCATGTAAAAACTATTACGCAATGAAAATAAAAAACGGCAGAAATTGAAATCGGAAAATCACAACAAGATATACCAGTTACAAGAAAAAGCAATATATTAATCTGAATAGAAACGTGTTACCATAATTGGCTTATCCAAATCACCGAGAAACACCAATATCTCATCTGACGGTGAAACAGCTTAATACGCGATTTACACCAAAATGAATAAATGCCAAGCTCAAGAAAAGACCGATATTCAATATACAAGGTTGACAACAAATTCTATGTCTTTCCATATGTGACATTTTTTTTTCCTGTATTGTTATATTGGCAGAAATCTTATGATGCAGTTTACTGTACTGGGTGTCATTTATACGTAGGTTAAAAATAAAACAACATATTGAACATTAATTTGCCAGAAGGTGGAAATTTAGTGTTGAATTACATTAAGGTGTTTACTAAAAATTGTCATCATTTTTTTACAAAAATAGAACCAATTGTTTTTTAAATATATAGATCGAATATAATATTGTCAATACACATATTAAGAAAACAGAAGTGCATTAAATATTAGACAATATAAATCATAGTTTATCTATTTATAGTATGCCATAGGGAAAAAAGAACTTAATGGCTTTCTACAAAAGGAAAAGAAGAAATTGTCCTTAAAAGTCAAAAGGTTTTTTTGTGTGTAAATGCCAATGCAATTAATTTATAATTTTCATACCACATAAAGATGTTCATAAATCATTAGAGACTAAAATTATTTCTTCACATTGTAAAATAAACATTAAACCCTACTTTTAATTGTTTAAAATTGGTTTAATTTAACACACACTATAATTTAAAAAAAATCCAATCTGAAGCATATTGAAACATTGCTTAACGAAAACAAAAAAAACTTTCCTACGGATTGAAGCGAATTCTAAACCAAAGCAGAATGAACGAGACTTCATAAAATGGCAACCCCCCTAAAAAAATCATATAATAAAAAATCACGCAGCTCGAATAAAACCGCATGACCATAAATTCCCGATGAATCAAATTAAAGGCGAATCAATGGGAGGTAGTAAAGACTGTTAATGGACAGAGTGTGCCGCTGCACGTAAAAATTGAAAATCAATGTCCCACGTTTTTTTCCTTCCCCTTCAATTTTCCTTCCCTCGACTTTTTCACTTTCCTGCCATGTTCGTCACAAAATCAAGCCGCTATTTCGAATGTTGGCGAGTTGTCACATCCAGAAACAAAGTGGCTAAATGGTCATTAAGTGTAATTGTGGTCGACACATATACAGCTTGAGTCGTATCCACAAGGGAGGCATCATATTTTCTGTTCCGTATGATCATTATTATCATTCAATTCTGATTTAAGTGAACAATAACTGCTTGGTCACAGATCTCCCCCAATGCTCTTGAATTTCTGTCCATAAGAAATATATTTGAGCCGCATCATGACAAAACCAACAAAGTGCGTATGCGACCAGCATGGATCCAGACCAGCATGCTCATCTGCACAGTCTGGTCAGGATCCATGCTGTTCGCTACCAGTTTGGTTTTGTCATGACGCAGCTCATTTTACAAGAGCATAGTTACTCAAATTCTTTCATTTAGAAAGAAATGTTACTCCCCTTCCCAGTAATTCCTTAATTATATTTCAAAATGTTTTAATGTAAAAATGTTTTCATCTTTCTTTTACTGTTATCTTGGTACATAATTTGAATTTCATCTGTTCTTCAAAGTCACAAGTTTGTGAAACTGTTACAAGTTTTTGGTATGTGGATTCTACATGATTTATGATTGAATCATCCTGAACAAAGTTTTTCATTAATAAAAGGTAAAAACACTTTAGTACAAATGCTATAAAGATTGATTTCATTAAAGTGTTCCTAGAAATACTGGAAAATTCGTAAAAATACTGTGATAATTAAGTATTATCTTTATAATAATAGCAAAGTGTATTTCACATTACCCTTTTCACACAAAAAAGCAAAAAATGTCAAAAAGAACTCTTAAATAATTTCAGGTAAATAAACCAACATAAAACTATACCTAAAAACCCATATAAAACAGTACCTAACAACATAATATAAAACGTCACTTTGGAAACTATTACCAATTCCACTTGTGTCACAGTCAAGTGGTGAAACATTTATGTGCATTTCTCACTAAAAGTGGGTCTATTATTATTGCATCAGCATATTAATTCAAAAACATATTATTTATTAACTGAACCTTTTAACTTACAATTGGTATCATAAATTCAAAAACATATTATTTATCATCTGTGTACCATTCAACTAACAATTGGTTTTATAAATTCAAAAAAATCATATTATGTATTAACTGTACCTTTTCACTTACAATTTATATCTCATTAACTAAAATAAATAATTCCTTTACATTTAACACAAAATATGTTTCCTTGACACGAGACTCCTTTCTAAGACAACAATAACAATTTCAATAACAGTCTGCCCGGCACAATCTAGACTTCAGACCTGTTTCACTCAATATCATACTCCAACCAAGGTCTCAAGCTGAGAACCCTGCACAAACTGTGACCCAAACATTAAGAGCTCTGTTCAAACCCACCCATTGTCCTCTTACCATGTAATCAGTCAACACTTTACATGACTTAGCAAGGCTATTGTTATATCAAAGAGGTGACAATAAACAAAGGTATGAAGAACATCGTAATATGTTTACTGTTGTTGATATCTTATTATTATTTTTTAGGAAATATTGCACATTTAAATTCCAGGACTCTGGTGTTTTTAATTTTAAATTTGAATTGTATATTATGCCATATTGCATACTTTATAATATTTGAGCATGATGTATATTCTTATATATAAACATTTAATCAAGTGATAATGATGTGTAACATAAATATGTGATAATGTAGAAATACACATGTAACAAGTGACAATTACATAATATATGTATATAATAAATGTGTACTTTAAACCAAGGTATGAAAATGTAAATAAAAAGGCAGAATTGTAGTTATTTACTGATTCAAAATGGCCGTAAAACTGAAATACAAGATGACGAAAAAAAAATTACTAAGAATATAATATTATACATGTAGGTATCATACACAATATCTTAGCGGTGATGATTTAATCTAGAGAAAATATATATCAAAATTCCGTTTCCATGCATTATGTATTTTGCATCAGAACATTATGCACTTTGTTTTCATTACGAACAATAAGGTTCATCAATATAGCTTAAAACACCGCTAAATTTCCCTCAATGTTGAGAAGAACAGGTTTTACACTCTCAAGCATTGCTTACATTTACGGGTGATTACTAAACATTTCTAAATTGATTAACCAAAATGCTTCTGTCATTAATTATAAGTTACTAATAATTACTTAAACATTACAACCGGATGTAATATTATGATTTAGGAACCATACATATCGGCGTCAAGTTTTTTCATAATATTTATAACGTTTAAGTCCGCAAAGGTCATGATACTGGAAGTTTGTTTTATCATTAAATGGTAAAACCATGGCAGCCGCATGGTCAAAACAAAGGTTGATTGTAACATCAACGTTACTTGTTCTTCGTATACATCAAGTTACGACACTGTACTGTCAGCCACGATGCCATGTACCATCGAATCATAAACGCGTCCAATCAACATCTTCTAATCCTCTATTCTATGACAATGAACCGTGTTCCATTATTTTCTGAGAAATAAAAGGCATTGCTAAAGCATTCTAAATCGGTCTTGAATACGGCCTCAAATGAGGTTCTAAAACCAGAGATTTTCTAAAGTTCTCCGCAGTCAGTATATATTTCTATTTCAATCAATACCTTTCGCTTGTCATCAAAAGACGGAAAAAAATCATTCTTGAGTAAAATCAATCAGTCACCTTTTTTTTGTATCAATTTTCTTAATGTATGAATCTATAAAGGCAGGAAAATCTATGGTCTGTCGTTTTTGTTCCTGTAACAGTATGGTGCCATTTAATTAGAAGTTTTCTTCACTTAATTGATTTCTCAGTAACATAAATATTTTCTGCTAATGACATTTTACCTAAATTTTATTAATCAAATGGCTAGTAGATATCTACCATATATATCACAAAATCAGAATTGATGTTGTAGCTTTGACTTACCTTTAAGTGGATTAAAATAAATGACATAATTATGAAAAAGGCATTAACAACTTGCAGCACTTTTAAATTTGCATGAAAATAATCGTTGAGACATGATGTACCATGTAATTTGATGTATCGTGTCTTACGTTACGATGCCCCGTCCCTGTCAATGCTTATATTTCTGTTCCACCTCTATATAATACAAGAAAATTACCACATATACCATGAAAATTTAAGTCGTCAAGGACCACTATTCGAGAAACTGTTATTAGCTCTCTTTGAATGCAAGAAGTAATAGTGACCAATGCTGATCGAGACAAAACTTCCAATGTTTACATGCAGGCATGCATGTTTATTTGTAGTTGCCACAATACTCATATTTTGGCCTAGCCAACTCAGGCTCCAGAATGTTAATATGTTTTGTTCTGAAGTCAATGCATATGAAAATTGCGCCGCCTCCGTGGTCGAGGGGTTAGAGTCGATGACTTCTAATCCAGTTACCTCTCTGGCGTGGGTTCGATCCCCGGGAGATGCTTTGGTAGTTTAGCGCGGGGGAAGGTAGTCTAGTACTGGTGTAACTCTCCAGGAACGATGGTTAGGAAACTACCCGCCTATATGACTGAAATACTGTTGGGAAAAGGCGTAAAATGAAACAAACAAACAAGCATATGAAAATTATTCAAGTATATCTGGATTTTTTTTATATGCAAAGACTAATAGAGTATACATGTGGCACCACTACACTTGTTATAATTCAAAGTCTCATCGCAAAGACTTGTTTGTATGTTTAGTAGGATTAATGGGGAATCAAACTTGCAACCCTTGTATTGTAGTCGAAGAGTGTAACCACTTCACTACACTGCGCTGCGCCACTTAATGGTCAACTGACTAGACTCTATAGTGTTGGCTGTCTCAGACTTCGAATTCTGTAAGAAGTTAGATCCTGCTGTTCCATTTAGTTATTGCTATAACAATTTATAAAGTTGCAATTTTAATTCAGAAGGTTTTAAGTTTGCTGCATTTGTACTTAGTCATAAAAATCTAGATCACTGCAAATTTAATGTTAAAGGGACTCCACTGAGGTTTTTTTGACATGAAGGGACCTAGATTGAATAACAGGAGTACAAAAAAATTCAGATCATTTGCTCACTTCGTTTACAAGGAATAATCAATTTTAGCGTGAAAAGTGATGCCAAAAAATGAAATGCCTTGCACTCAAATTAGCCCAAAACTTGCATTAAAAATTGATTATCAATGATAATTCAGAGTATGTTTATCTATTGCATTCATAATACTCTTCCATTTTAGGTGCATCAGTTTATTTTTGAAACAATTCCAAATTTTATTATTTTAGACCTTTGTACCTCAGTGGAGTTCCTTTAAACAACACTCAGCATGTAAACCATTTTTTTTAAATCTGTAATTCCCCCCCCCCCCCCCATCACCCCCACTAACGTACAGATATAATCATGACAGAAAATAAAACATACAACTGAAATGATTAACAAATTTCTAAAACTCTAAGATAATATATAAAATAAATACCTGTATATATGTATGCCTCATGTATATAACTTCTACAACTATTGAATTTTAATCCAAATTGTAATATATCTATATATATCTGCATATATATGAAGTTATTTAATAATATATTATGTCGCACTTAGTCATAAAATATTAATTAGTACAAAGTTAACAGATTTCATTTCCAATGTCAATAAAACGTAAATACAGTTTCAGTGCAGGTGGATCTCCGAAAAACAAAGTCCTTCAGCAAAAGTCGTACTAGTGTTTCAATGTTTTAATCCAAAGTAATATTAAATATAACTTTATCTGTATTTATGAGATAATTCCCTATTTCTATGTTTATACATGCACGGAAACATCGTCGTCCCGTTATCACAAACTGTTAAAATTCGGACAATTGAATCAGATAAGCTGCTTATGAATTTCATATTTTTACAAAAACATTAGCAAGTCAATATTGACACTAAATCTTATTTAATATAATAATTTATTTCAATAATAATCTTCATAATGTCATTCAGTTTCTTACAGTTTATATATATATTCTTTTTTCTTTGGTGGGTATGATTGTATAAAACAATTATTTACACTTAACAATATGTAAAATCTTAAGCGTACAACATGACTTAATTTTGACTTAATCGAAAATAGAAGACTTATTTGTTTTTCAATAAAAAGGTTAGCTCCAATTACTTCATCCTAATCCATTAATGCCTTGTATTAGTTATGCAATTAATCCCCCTAATCCTGCCCAAAATGTACTAAATAGAGATAATCCCCAGAGTCAATATAAACTTAAATATATAAAATAGTCCCTTAAGATGATTCCATATGGTATAAAAAAGAATCTAGTTTACAAAATAAATGTGTTTTGAATGTATGAATTTTCTAGAAGGCAGAGCAACTGCTTGAAATTTATGTAAGGGCTACAAAAATTCTCACATGTATTTACACAAAGAACAAAATTGAAAATAAAACAACAAAAGAGGACACTGTCTCTATAATGACAGTTTTTCATATATTAACATATCTTAGACTAATTTGTGGTCACTATTTATTGAAAATAAGCTTCACTATCAAATTATTTTGCAAAAATCTAACTTCTGTACCTTAACACTTACATGTCTACTTCCGTATACTTTAAAGAGTGATTATATTAAAACAAGAAAATTGGGTGACGCAAATTATACTTTCGTCATTCCTTGTAAAACAAAACAAAAATCGCAACGAAGAAAACTTTGAAAAGATTTTTGAAGAAGTTTATACCTTGTGATGATGAAAAAGTCCAACATTTTTGTTTTCGTCCCTCGTACTTTTGACTTATTGCTAAAACACGTTATTTCTCCGCTACAATAAAGTTACATTAAGTCTCCCCAAATGACCAGTGCGTTAATTCCATATTAGGTGTATAGGCTTATATCATTCGATTTACATTAAGGTCAGCGTAATGCAACAGGCTCTGCCATTCAGTCTTTCAGGATATTGCGTTAATTTTCCTTTTTACTACTTATAGGAAATTGTTGCCATAGCAACCAATTAATTTCAATACCTGTCTTCGATTGATCAAAACAGCAGGGATAACTTGACTATTGAATATGGAATTATGCATCAGAGACGAGATTGATTTATAATTTTCTATATACAGCTTTAATATCATACACTGTCAGGTAATCAGAAAAATATTATTCGTTTTACGTCATGATTATTTGTGTTAACAAAGAAAATCTACCCCCAAAAAATGTAATCAGTACAATAATTATTTTTCGTACACACTGTCACGCTCAATATTATTGTCATTTATGATCTCTAAAAATAATAAACAACGTAAAAAAATATTAATAACATACCGTTTTCAAGAACAACCACTAAAAGATTATTATAAGCGAAATATCAACCCCAGTTTCATAAATTTCCAATACATTCTATTTCCAGTCATGATTGGCCATCTGAGGTTCAATTCATTCTAAATATAGTCTTGAAACAAGCTGTTAAAGTTTCATATACAACAAAAAAATTTAACACAATAATGTCATACCTTAACACTGTAACACCATCATTCCTAGATGAGAGTCATCACAAGATAAAAACAAATCTAAAAATAAAATATTTTTTCCCCTATGTAGATATTACTGAATGAAGCACAGCTGTTTCGCAATCCCCTGCAGTTTCCAGCAGCTTTAAATGACCTTGCTTAGGCATGTGTCAACCCCAATATACAAGAACTTGTGTCAATAATAACCCCCAATTAACAGGCCTTGCGATTATGTCATTGCCATCTCTGTTTTGTCCACCACATAGGCTGGCTCAACCTGGCCATGCAATATCTACAGACATTGTGCCTCAAGAATAATTGACACCAGATATGGAATGCCTGATGAGACAATGGTAATGGAATGCTTTAACGCAAGTTTAAGGAATTTAGTAGAAAACAATAAATTAAATTTTGTTGTAATAAAATAATATTTTAGATGGCATACATACATAATTGTACATCAAAATTAAATGTAGGACTGAATGATACTAAAAATATCTTGAACACTATAAATAGCATCTCTGACACTAAAAATAGCAATAACACATTTTTGAAAGCAAATTTAAACTATATAAATGGAATGAAAGTTTAATTAAATCAAATGCACACCATTAAATAGCTTGATCAGTATAAAAAAAGGTATTTAAATTTAAGATCACTTTAACTGAAATTTGTTCATTTCGCAATTAAATCTATATTTAGGTCTGAATATATACGCATATTTACTTTACAATGTTTACTTTAACTAGTATAACATGATAATTCATAAATATACATGAATTTTAAAAATTAAACCAATTTGCTAATTTCAGAAAGTAGTACTAACCTGTGAATCTAGACAAATTTATATTTTCTTCTATCTATAATCTCTTTTCTGTTACTTTAAATTCTTACATGTAACAATTTGAACTTTTTTCACTATAATGCATAAAACACTAGAATGTTCAATTCTCAAATATTGCAGCAGACGACAGTTAAAAGAACGGGAACCAGCATGTTTAAGTCTCAAGAAGCTGGTGATATCGGTGCCCGATCTAAATCCTCTCAGTATTATGTTATAAAATTAAAATTTTACACAAATATGGCCTCTAGAAAGCAGTCTAAGTGTTTATTTGAAGGGTCTTATCTTATCTCCATGTGATTATTATAGTCATTCAGAAGTATTTAGCTCCCTAACCTTTGTACATTGACCATTATAATTGATAAGTGCTATCTCTTGATTGTCCCACAATAGTTATCTATCTTTGATATGACATGAGTATTAACCCAATTTGTCATTTTAAGTTAAAAGATAAAAAAAATTATTAACAGTAGTCATGCAGTACATGCTTATAATAGTTAATGTTTCTTCTCAATATAGTTTACATTGAGAATTTCAGGGGTTTCAGTGGGGGTATCCGGACAATTCCCCTCCCGGACGATTCCCCTCCCAGTAAATTTGAATGTTTTTTCACAACCCGGACATTTCCCCTCCCGTTATTTTTTTACGGCGGACAATTCCCCTCCCGTTCTTTTATCAACCCGGACAATTCCCCTTCCGTTCTTTTAACAACCCGGACAATTCCCCTCCCGCTGTTGTCAGATCGGACAATTTCCCTCCCGTGGCTATTGAATATATATAATTATTATATAATATTGTTTATTTGAAAGGTATATACATTTTTGCAGCGGCAAAACAATAAAAGAACAATTGATAAGAACAAAAAAACAATTAAGCTGTAGATTCTTGCAAAGAATATATTATGCACATGTTATAGTAAATTGAACTGTCATCATCGTCATTATGATTAGAAAATCATATTCACCATATTGAATCAGTACATGAAGTCCTAACACAAAATATCAGTGATCATTTTGATTTTATATATGATTGAACACATTTGTCGGAATATTCTCCTTCATTTTTAATTGGTTTTGCAATCAAGGACACATTTAATTAAGGGCGGCAATGATTAAAGATTTTTTATTGACAGTTTGTTTATCTTAAGCAGCGGCGGCAATGATTAAAGGCGGTATAATGTCACTTTTGTGAAATAATGATTGTTAAAAGTTCCGATCTTTAACAGTTTATTGTTAAGAGTAAAAACTGTCATCTTTAATAAGAATGGTTATAGATTTTTTTTTACGCAATGTGAAAAAACGGGAGGGGAATTGTCCGCTCTGCTAAAAAATGGGAGGGGAATTGTCCGCTCTGCTAAATTAACGGGAGGGGAAAAGTCCGCCCTATTAAAATAACGGGAGGGGAAATGTCCGGGTTGTGTAAATAATATGGAAGGGGAATCGTCCGGGAATCTTCAGTGGGCCCCTGGTTTTACCTTTGATGTCTTCAAATCATAATTAACCTTCCTGAATGTGGATTCTAATCCCTGCCCCGGACATGAAATTCTGGGACCTTAAATTATCATCTAACTGACTTACAGAGTGGTCTGTATTTCATTGTTCTATTCAGATACACACCAGGGGCCTGTGGTATTTCTGTTATAGGTCTTTCTCTAGCGGCCAATTAAATGGCCTTGAATGCGTAACTAAAAGTGAAACCAAACCAAACCAGAAAAAAATACGATAGTTCACATCTATAATGTTCATTATCATCAAAGCTCATGTAAATTTTAAGCTTATGCCATCAATGATCAAATTAAGCTTTATACCTCGGAAAACAAATCAAGCTTATCAATGTAAAAGGCTTTAACTCAGCACTTCGTAATCATTGCGCGCAAAATGATATTTTTTTAAAATCCATCTGCAATGCAATGTCTTAATGCCGAAGTCAGAAAACATTTCAGAATCATTTAGCATGTTTGAGCAGCATGAACCATCAAGAACCCTCGTGTAATTCTACTAAAGTTTGCAGCATCTGCGGTTCATTAAGATTATTGCTTACGATATTTACACTCTCGTCACATTTCAACTAATCGTTAATAATTCGAAACAATCCGTAAAATTTATTAACAGAAACTATCAGTAAAATAGGTATATAATCTTACGTTTTCGCTGTTTCCCATCATGCACTTCATTCATTATCAAACCGGCAATACAACAATGCAAAACACTGGTTTTACATCACGGCAATAAATCATTTAACAGGAGAGAAAAAGGTTGTAAAAATCTGGTTAAAATCTAATTTCTGCCTGCAAAATGGATGTAAAATGTGTCGAATTTGACGAGAGATTCCCCTCCCAGGTGGGAACAACTTGCCTGCATTACTGTTTTAAGGATGATATATACTGCAACACTGTCAAACATGATAATATTCTCAGCAAACATCACAAATAATTCTACAAGAAAATTATGATGTTTTGCTGATTAACTAGGATATATAATATATATATAATATATAGTATTTGAAGCTTAAATTTTAATCTTATATACATTTGTATATATTCTTGTATAGATTTATAAACACTTCCATTCCATAATTAACATAACAAAAACATTTATTTTCTTTAGATTTTCAAAATCTTTCTTTCTTTTTTTCATCCCTACCCATATACATGTATATATAGTATAAATTTTGAATGTTGTTAATTAATTCAATTTGTTCTTACACCGGGTGACCCAAAATAATGGAATAAAGTTGATCTATTGAAATTATGTAATTCATTAATCTTGAAAAACATATCCATTGACACGACACCTTCATTAAAAAAAAATTTTCACCTCTTTATGGTTACAATTTACATGGGTTACAAACAAAAAAGTGCCGTTTGAAATGTGTTGTTCACTTCACAATAGATTACTTTTTAAAACATTTTCAACAATTTTCATGAAAAATTAGCAGGTATCTGGAGGCATGCTGCTTTAAACACTAAATAATATCATCATTATTTATGTACTAACATTATGCAGCATTTGACTTAAACTACAAAACAATCTTCAGAATAACAGTAAACATATCTTTTTATTTTTTTTCAATTTTTCATGTTTGTAAGATTTGGGGTAATTAACTCTTCATGGCACCATTATATAAATTGGCCTCTCAGATTTACTGCCCCTTCACCTTTGTAACACTAAAACAGATATTACTGAGGAAATAAATGAGAACATAAACATATCTTCACAATAAAATAGTCAAATAACAATTTGCAATATAATTTTACTTTCTCATTTATTCTCTGCATAGTATATTAATATTGCGATTCCTTTAGACAATTATATCTCAGAATTTAACAATAAATTCGCCATTTTCTGAAAGCTTTTTTCCCCATTTAATTGGCATTTTCACATAATTGCATTTAAAAAAAAAAAATAATAATAATCATGCATATGTTTTGGACTTTATTTTTTATGTTGTTAGTGCAAAACAATTTGATTTATTAATTAAATAAGCATTTTTTTGAAATTGCTAAAAAATGTTGCAGCACAAAAAAATGTATTGATAATCTATACATAAGTGTACTTTCATTTGCCATTAATTTCTTTCATTTAACATATTTTCTTATCAAATATGAACATTTTTTCTCCCCTCCATTAAATTTGTATCATGAAATAATCTCTCTTTTTTTATTTTGTATTGACAATTTGTAAAAATAAATCTGTCCATTTAGATCAGATATATTTTTTTCAACCCCTACATTTTGTAGATGCTATATTCAAAGTATGTGAGCTATTAATAAAACAGCTAAGTATCTATTTTATTGTTTGAACAACAATCCATAAAGAGAATATAATTTCTTGGTTAAAAGCATTATTTCTTTAGTATCATCTTTAATCCCATTGAGGCATTAAAAATCAATGAACCACTTACTGAAATGAAGTACATGTACATATTATAAATTCCAGAAATTTGAAAATACAATGTAAACTTTGTAATTACCTGGATATAGAAGATGAATTCCACTTTTTTTATAATATGTAAATATGTATGATTTGCTTTAGATAAATGTCTAACATCCACTGTTTAAACACTTTCACTCATTTTCTTTTAGTTTCAACACCAAACTGTCTTTTACAATATTTTTAATAACTTATTCTTTTACTTTCTTTTTCCTATCTGCAGAAACATAAAAAAAAATATCTATAAAAGCAGTTGTAGTTTCACAGTCAAATGGAGGTACTGGTAGAAAACTAAACTAAGTTGTGTAAATCCTTTGTTGACACTAAGACTGTTATTGGACTTTGCGACCATTAAGTCCAATAATCTTCTCACTATCAGAGTGTATCAATCTGAGATAACAGGCAAAATGAGACAAAAGTAGACCTCCAAGTCAACTAGGCTTGCTGATCACAAGTCATGATCTGAACCATAATCAGTAAATTAGCAGAGACACCAATCTTTTCTCCCCACCACAGTATGAGAAGTGTGTTAATAATACACTTTCTTAAATCACCCTGGTTCTTCAGCAATATACCTTTCCTCTCTGAGAACAGCTGTAGTTACTGACACATGAAAGTATGTAGAACTCTGC
Source organism: Ruditapes philippinarum (assembly GCF_026571515.1). Lineage (NCBI taxonomy): Eukaryota > Metazoa > Mollusca > Bivalvia > Venerida > Veneridae > Ruditapes > Ruditapes philippinarum. The sequence goes on along the minus strand of NW_026867297.1, from coordinate 48,727 downwards.
ACATCTCTTATACAAATCCCCTCAAATGATTATTGTCATTCAATTACAGAGAACAATTATTATATGTTGTACCAAGCATTCATGTAATCATTACAATATGTGCGCTTTACATTTAGGCCCTGGACTCAGCATAATCATACCTTCATGTTATCTTCTTAAGCCCCGCCTCCCACACAACACATGGTGGGAACAAATGCCTGGTTCCCTGCAGTTCACAGAAGTCTCTACCAGCTGATTCTATTGTTTCTGCAACATGGGTACATAATTTTCCTATACCTTATACCTACTATTGAAGTGTCTTAATTATGATTAAATCTGACAATGGCGTAAAAACAATCTTGTCTGAAGTAAAACACATTTTTTTAGAGTCAATTATTTCTTGAAAAATTTTATAATGGGCCACTGCCATAATCTGCAACAATCATGCCAGTCAGAAACATGCTGTTGAAAAAAAAAACTGAAGCAAAATGTTTCAAGATGCCTAATGAAACACATAATAAAGGTTAAAAAAAAAAACGGAAAAAAAACTTTGAATTTTGCACAATGAAGCAGATACAAGTAATGGAATTGAATGAAAACGTTTCAACTTCTCAAAATGGTAGAAATCCCTAAAGACCCTTTATGGGTATAAAGGGAAATTTATAGTGTTAAATCAAATCTGCCCACAAGCATTACTTGTAAAAGACAGTACAATCAAGTCATGTATTCCCAAAAGCAATGGCTTTCATATGTACTTTTATAAAGTTTAAGAACTTACTGCACTTATAAGGCTTAAGTAGAATTGAATAAATTATCTCAAAATACCTGACATTATTACATGAGAACAAAATTGGTTCACAAATATGAACAGTTACTACAGTATGGTTCTTTTGAAAAACTCACATAAAAGCAACTAATCTGGTGCACACAGATTATTTAGTCCCCAAAGCAAGTCTTATAAAGTTAAAGTACAAATATAATTCGATTAATGATCTAAAAAATATCAGAAATACAATTGATGATCTCAAAAATATCAGAAATACAATTGATGATCTCAAAAATATCAGAAATACAATTGATGATCTCAAAAATATCAGAAATAGAATTGATGATCTCAAAAATATCAGAAATAGAATTGATGATCTAAAAGATATCAGAAATACAATTGATGATCTAAAAAATATCAGAAATAGAATTGACGGTCTAAAAAATATCAGAAATACAATTGATGATCTAAAAAATATCAGAAATACAATTGATGATTTCAAAAATTTCAGAAATAGAATTGACGGTCTAAAAAATATCAGAAATACAATTGATGATCTAAAAAATATCAGAAATACAATTGATGATCTCAAAAATATCAGAAATAGAATTGACGGTCTAAAAAATATCAGAAATACAATTGATGATCTAAAAAATATCAGAAATACAATTGATGATCTCAAAAATATCAGAAATAGAGATCTAAAAAATATCAGAAATACAATTGATGATCTAAAAAATATCAGAAATACAATTGATGATCTCAAAAATATCAGAAATAGAGATCTAAAAAATATCCGAAATACAATTGATGATCTAAAAAATATCAGAAATACAATTGATGATCTAAAAAATATCAGAAATACATTTATTGATGATCTCAAAAATATCAGAAATAGAAAAGATGATCTCAAATATTTCAGAAACACAATTGATGATCTCAACAGAATTAAAACAATGATCTCAAAATATCATCAATAGAATTGAAATTATGATCTTAAAATACCAGAAATAAAATTGAAACAATGATCTCAAAATAGCAGAAATAAAATTGTAACAACAATCTCAAAATTCTATAAATAAAATTGAATTAATGATCTCAAAATAGCAGAAATAAAATTGAAACAATGATCTCAAAATAGCAGAAATAAAATTGAAACAACGATCTCAAAATTCCAACAACAGAAAGAGATCAATAGCACACATCCAGCCAGACTGGTTATACTGAATTCTAATAATAAAAGTTGTAATTAAAAAGATGAGACATATGCAAACCAGCTTACACCTGTGATTCTTATAATTCTCTAAAAAACTTGTTTTGACTGCAAAATGATGTTAACAAGATGACATTACTAGAATTTCTTCCCCAATATCTTTGCCCTTTCATTCATTATTTCATGCAAAAGTGGGTATCTCAGTAGAACCACCAACCTTCAACAAAATTAAGCTTGATAGTTTTCCTGTCCGGGGGAGGTAATAAGCATATTTAATATTAGCATCATAATTTCAGGATAATGACACCATGATGATGAAACTTAAAGCTGCACGCCTCCAGATGAGCCAAAATATTTCAAGAAAATGAAAATTGAGATTATGTACTTTTTCAGGAAAGGTAAAAACAATCAAGATCAATGTTGAAGTTTACATGTTATTTGCGATTTAAGACTGATTTTGCAGTATTTTATCACCATATTTTCTACTGTGTTACTTAAACGCAGTAAGGGCTTTTTTGCACATTTTGACCTCTTTTTGGTTATTTGCATGGAATGTAAGTGCCAATTGCAATATGTAAATAACTTTATTTGTTCACCTCACAATATTTTACTGTCAAATACAATATCAAAATTCTCATGAAATTTAACTTGAATCTGGAGGCGTGCTACTTTAAATGAAAACTTGAGAATTTTTTAACTTTATAAAGGAACATTATTCTGTGAATATCACTACAAGAGTTAAGGTTCTTTGGCAGGAGACCAGTCCTTCAGGAATGATCTCAGAGAAGTGCAAGGAGTTTTGAACAAACACCTCCAGTGGTAACTGAGAAATACAAATTAAAATATAAAACCATATATAAGTACTTTACTAATTCAGTGACTAAGGCACCAGGGGAGATAGAATATAGCCCCTTTATTTAGCATCAAAGATGGTCTCAAAAACCTCGAAAACAATTGCTTATAAAATATGACAATTTTACAGTATTTAATATTATACTTGATTGTTATATCATAAGGGACTAATCAGGATGCTCAAAATGATAAAGTCAATCTGGGTGCAACATCTTTACTAATACTTTCCAATTTCTCTCTAATTCCCACAAGCCTGAAAACCATGGTGAAAGTCTGTTCATTTACAAACATTTTCATGATTATACACAGAAAAAATTATTTATATTTCTTTTTCATATTTTATATATGCACTCAAATTAGATGTGCAGTACTGCAATATTGCAAAGTATTTTTTCTCACCATAAATAAAAGCAAATGTCAAACATTTATAATTATTAGAATGAGATATATATTGGCCCGTAGCACCAAAAAAATCTCTGTTGTGTATTATAGTCATACCCTTTGTTCCATGTCTGAATTTGATTCCAATCATTAGAATATAGACTGGCTCATTGACACATAATTAATTAGGTAAATAAAATTAGATATTGATAAAAAGAATATGAAATTTAAACATGGTACTATCACTTTAGTTAAATGCTTATATAAAACATTAAAATATTTAATGTTTCATTTAAATGATACTTATAATGTGTATAACGTAGTTTAAATATATAAATTTTATAATCTTAGAACCCTTTCTGCCCTAAATATCTGAAATGGCTCTCATCTGTCTTTAAATCTAGACAAAAACCATTCATCATTTTTTGGGGAAATTTCAAAATAACGAAATACAGACCAAAAAGCAAACAGTGCAGACAATCAGCAGAAGGCATGTATGTGCCTGTTAATCTTGGTCTGCACTTGTCAAATCTATTGCTGCAAGGGGGATAAGTCCGTATTGAGTAATATTATAATACTAATTTAAACATAAGAAAACAATTTTTAATATGCTATATATACTAAATATTTATTTATGTCACTTAAATACTTTATGTGCATGCAAAGTATTAAAATGACGATCAATTTTCTTAAAATATTTAAAATAATTCATTCTAAAACACAAAATCACTCTAATACACAAAATCGTTTAACTATATACATCTTGAATGCTCAATAAAAAAACCTTGAGCTTTTTTATGAAAAAAAAATTTTTTATGGGGAAATACAAGATTACATTCAAAACTTACCTCATAGAAATAAAAGAATATCATATAATTTTCAGCTTTATATGTAAAATTGTGCCTCAAAATAATTATATTTTAATCTACATATTTCATTTCTGTTAATATTCACATATTCTAGATCTACAAATTCAATTTATACTTTAATCTACAAGATTTATGTGTTAAAACTTAAAATGTCAATTAACTTTTGTTTTCCCAGTACTATTTACATTTTGTATTTTAGTTCCACTTTGCTATTGCATTATATATCACGGCAGAAAATACATAACTAATTATTTATCTGATTTTATTTCTACCTCCCAAGGGAATTTAAGTAATTTCCCCCAAGTAATTTCTTTAATAAAGCTGCAGAAAAGAACAATGTTATTTTCATCTTGTATATTTATTTCTCAGATGTAAGGTAACAATAATTGAAATTTAATTGAATAATTCAAGAACCATAACTTTTCTGTCTAAACTACAATTATCTCCCTTTATTGGTACCAATAATTATTATGACTGCTTAATAGTATATACTTTCAGTCCAACAATACAGTAGACTTAATCCAATGTCAAAAAATTAGATTCTTTAAAATGTACAGTACTACTTTGAATGCAAAATAAAAGACTTTTATATAAAGAAACATATCTGAAGCTCTCTTACACAAGAAGAGTGATGTCCCTTCAAACACAATATATATCTAAATTTATTAAAAGAAACTAACTTGAATTTTATGATACTTAAAACAAATAGGAATATTCTTGTCATCAGGCGAACTAGTTGATTATTCTACTTAAATGTGTCAATAAGCAGTAATATAAAATAGATGTTCCGGACTGTATCAGGGGCCACAACCCTTGATCAGCTGTAATCAATTACAATATGAAACTAAGATAGCAAGTAACTTGCAGCTATAAAATTACTATAGTATCTAATACAAGTAACAAGCAAAATGTGGAATCTTTGATGTTCAAGCAGAGAGAATATACTATGATCATGGTAAGATTTTAGGAAAGTACATCTGAAACAGAGATCAATCTTGTATACAGAATGATATTAAAGAAGACCTAGTAAACAAGGAAAGAACTTTATAAGCTAATATTGTACAATGAAATATGTAACAGACCTTATTTATCATACTTCATTTAATGCGACAGTAATAATCTGTCTGAAATTCCATTGCATAATGCTACAACTGAATTATTTCCATCTGTTTCTAAGCAAACTGTCCTCTGATTGGTTAATTAAATGAGCATTATTTTATAACAAGAATTTTTATTGGTCGTAATACTGTTGGCAAAAGCAGCATTCAGGGCTCTAAAGATGTCTGAATCGTATACAGAATAATTAATAGGAGATGGGGATTGCATGAAATCTGGTAAACTACAATAAAAGTCATTACCTTTTCTCTAGATAAGACAAATTCTGATTTACACCGTTGACAACCTGAAAAAAGAAATAAAGACACCATGTTTAACTAATTACCTCAATTAGCAACAGCATGCTGACACTGTATAAACAGATAAACGTGCATACATCTATAGATCTACAGTGCTTGTATCCAGGTTCTCTTAAGTCTCCGTTTCCAAAATCTCCAGAAAAAGAACAATCCATCCTTGCAATGGAGATCAGCAATGACAACCATTGTGAAAAGGTGATAGCTAAAGGTGCAACATCACTCACACCCCTTTATCAAGCACCTGCTTTAGCGCAATTTTTGTACATTTTGTTTCTTTTTTTTTCCCCCTATCAGTGGTGAAAGACAAATGACCATTAGACTGAATGTCTGAGAGCAAATGTCATGGAGAAATCAACACCTTGCCAAGGTATCAAACCAGCAACCTCTTGGTTTACAAATCTGATACTCTCCCTTTAAGCTAACTGACTGTAACATTTTTTACAAGTTTTGGATATTTAAACTAAGTAACAATATAATTATCATGATTTTACTTCTGTTCATAAACTTATATTACATTAAGCTAAGTATGAGGTCTTCAGATTTTTTTCGCTTACTCAAATAATAAAGAAATCAAATCATTCCGGTTTATTACAGTCATCTTTGTCTTTGACACTGGGATTAACTATTAAACCCTATACATTCACTTACAAGACTCATATTAATTTATCAAATCACAGCATCCTTCAGTTCATTTAAGCTAGGAGCAACAAAAGAACTTAAATACATGTACTCATTTTTAAGACCCTGTTTGAAAAAAGGCTTTGTATTTTGTAACTGTATATGTCTTTCTTAATGAATTATAGCCCTACATTTTTTTTCAAGTATTAAGTTAAACACTTGGATATAATTAACTACCAGCAGCTAATTTTCCATTCATCTGAAGTGAGGTACTTAGTAGAGCAAAGTACTGACTGGTAATCAAAACTTACACGACTGCAACTCAATGGTAACTTTATTTACACGCACCGGATCTTTGAATTATAAATAATGATCCTTATTATCTCATATAAAATGCTTATGTTTATTGCTATATTTAGTTACCGAAATGCTCACGGACATTTTTTATTAAAACAATAAAAATAAAAAAAAGAGTACAGTTAAAGGAAAGTCGGGAAACTTTATATTGAAACAACATAAGTTTATATTGTAACAACAATAGCTATACAACAAAGGAAGAAGTCTTTTGAACATTTCCCCATAGGTCATTGACATGAACTATATAATATTTCGTTAAGTGCCGATATGATAATGGAAGGATTGTTCCACAAATTTTATAGGCATTACTATTGCATGCTTTCTGGCCCGGCTCAGAATATTTATTTTTGCTGAATGCTTATTTTTTTTTTTTAACAACAGTTCCAAAACTAGGGCATAATAATTTGCAATATTTAGCACTTTGTGCAAGACGGTTGTAACTCAACAGACGATAAAGGGGCAGTTACAATTATCTCTCACCAAGTCGGTCCTTTGTAATTATGATTTCATCAAAATATTTATCAAATAAATATGACATTAAGTCCTCTTTTGCAACAAAATAAATTGATAACAGCTTGACCGAATAAAATTGTTCAAGAATCCCTTAACAAGAATATGGCTGCCTTTCTGAGATACAGTATATACTAAATATATGATCTGCAAGTAACGTCTGCATAAAACTTGTTATGTTGAAGATTAAGAATTCTTCCTACAAATATCAGGAACTACAACTACATCACACCTCCAACCAGTCTGCGCGTACTTATTTATAAAAGGTTACGAAGGAGATTACATCTTATCTTGTTCGTACTGGTAGGTATTGTAAAGATAATTACTAAATATAAATCAATTACAAGTTTAATAATTATACATTTACACTCATTTATTTCTAAGAAAAAAAGAGACCTGCATCGCAAAGTCATGATTTAGATTATATGCGAGGGTACCGAACAGTAAATCTCATTTATATAATGCATTTCTCTCTATTTTTCACACAGTTTCGCTACATTATTTATGTTATTTTTTTTCTCATTTTTTTACATCTGCGACCATGACGGCATGTATGTAAAACAGCAAGAAACACGTCTGCTTTCTACCTTGTTTCCAATTAAAATCATTCTGATAAGTCAGATAAAGATTTGATACGAAATTTGCAAAGTTTGCGCTGCACTAACGTAGATTGATCACATATTGTTAGCACATAATTACGCTGTGCATAAGATATTGCATATTGAATCAATTCGATAACGAGCAAAGTCCCCCGTAATTGGTCCAATATTTGCAGGAAAGCAACGCTTTAAATTTCATACTAAGTCTCGCAAAATTATCTTCGAACATTGTTCATTAATCAGCCCACTTCACGCCATGTTTAAATATTTATCGCCTCATTTTCAATACACACATCTGTGCACTTTCTTTTTCATTTAAATTTTTTTGTTTGTTTTACAATGAAATTAATAATTCTTTCGCATTTAACAATCTTCATGAGCAGCGGTAGAAGAAAACAAAAATGAACAAACACTTTCTAACTTTAAGAATATTTTGTTGTAAAATCGGCTACTCTAAGCTTACATTTGAGAATTTCTTCCGAAATTTTATGTCGGAACATTATTTCTTTAAGAATTTCCCCATACATTGTTTAATTATCATAATTATAGTATAGCATTATACATATATTTATAATACATTTAGAAAACGTATCGCAACATGTGCTAAAAAATTCCGAAATGTGCAGCTCTTAATGTTAAAATGTGACAACCAGTTTCTGTATACTATCTGCAAAGTCACTCATATCTCTCAACACTCAATGGAGGAGGAAGAATTCCAGTTTCATCACATGATGATATTACATTATATCACTTTATGTTATATAGATAGTAAAAGTTACGGTTACATTCAATTTTGTTGCATCAATTAGGCTTGTTTTCATTTAGCTGTCATATCAACCACGCTTGATTCAAATGTTGTTGCCGCTAGCGAATCATTGGCATTCTGTTTAGAATCTGTGTAAATATAATGTCATCGAAGACGAGAGAAACCTCTCTAGTCTATGTCTGTATCATAATGACTTTGTGCAGTAGAAACTGGTGCACCACATTTTGTTGATGATACAGAGTTTAATGAACTTTCCTAATGTTACTACTGTCAGAACAGTACCAGTATAACAGTCCCACCAAACAACCTTAAAAAATACATCCTGATGAAGGTTCGTTAAGAACCAAAACCTGTAGAATATTAAATTACTCAACCTGCACTGGTGTTCAAGTGTTGTATTTCTTTATTTCTTTCTTATTTTAAAAAATACATGTATTATAATATCATACATAATATAAAGTTATAAAAAAAGTTTTTAAACTCAATATTATTTAATTTTTACAAATTTTTTTTAATCTACAGATTTAATTCATATACATGTTTATTTATTTCTAACATATACTAAATTTTTACACTGTATCTCTTTCAGTGCAAAATGACTTAATTGTAAAACTTTACAAAAAAATAAAACAATACACTGTATCTTACAGTTTTTCAAGAGAAATAAAATAAAGTGTTACTAAATTTTACCATTTTTCTAAAATAATCTTCCACAATACGTCAGTCATCAATTTTTTTTTAAAGGTAAGGAAATGATGTGTGCTAAAGATGCATCTTTTATACAATACACTCAAAACATTATTATCAAAACGGATTTAATGGGAAAAAATTGCATATATGTAAAAAAAATTTAAAATGTTTGACTGTTTAGTCTAGATTTACTACGCATTTACTTCTGCCCAGGGAAATAAAGTTTTAACAAAAGTTAATCTGTTTTTAGAATTTAAAATGTTACCAAAATGAATTTACTGGAAAAAAAAATGTCTGTAAAAAAGTTTGACAGATTTAAACTTTTGACTAATTGCCTTTCAATTGTTTCCTGAAACAACCAATTAGAATGCTTCTTGAAACAACCAATCAAAATGCTTCTTATATACAAATTATTTTGTGAAGATTTTACTTCATTAATATTGCTGCCTACTGTTATTGACAATTGAAAATGTACTGACAAAAGTGTGTACCTTGCATGTACCATTTCCGTCCATGAACAGACTCGATTAATTAATAAGCAAGCAAATTTTTCAAGATTACCATTTTTGGCGTATTTTGTCAGAATTCTATTTTTTCAAATAACCTGGCTCAAACTTCCATATTGAAATTTATCATAGCTGACTAGCTGTGCTTGGAAATTCAGGGCTGTCAATAGCTCCATTGTATTCACAATCAAACTTTCACATACATTAGTAACAAAAGTATCTAGATCATCTTAAAGAACACACACAGATGTGCAGAGAATAAGTGCATTAGTACCCAGCCTGAGTGCAGTACAATAAACTATAAAGAAATGAAGATATTAATGCAACAATTTCGCACTAAGCCCGTGCACATATATAACATGTAACCTTGACAAAATAGTATTTTTGCTAATGTACAGGATAATCTTATGCTTAAAACAACTTACTTAACTATGATCCAAAATCGTCCAAAAAAACAAGAAAAAATCGAAAGAAAAAAAAAATTGCCATACAGCTCGGCTCGTAATATTCTCATAATACAGCTGTCACACGTTCATACTAACCAATGCCATATGCGTTAAGCTACCAAAATAAAATGAAGTATGTATATGATAATGTATTCCGAATCCAAAAATAACAAAAATCAAGCAATTACATTTTTTTTGACCAATTGCGTTGTAATATTATAAATTACTACAAACTGCATTCTTGGTTACTAATAACTATAACTGAAAGCAGGCTTGTTTATTAGTAAGTATGTCTATATATTATTCTAAATGGTTTCTTTAAAAGCAAATTTATGACAAAGTAATATCCCCCATATTGTTATGTGATTGTTAAAAAATCATAGCTTAGAATCTCTGATAAAAATTATCTACAAGTTATAGACCGTGTATATTGTACACTGCTCTGTTAATTAGTACACACGTGCTCAAATTTGCCTTGAACAGAGCACAACCCTTTATATGGTGAAGACTGAACCTTGGTATCTGGACTCAGTGGTGGCTGAATGGTAAAAGTTTCGTAGTTTTAAGAAATCAACTGCTTCTCACCAATAAGAGTTACATTTAAGTATATCAAGTGCATATCAAAAATAGAAGAATAAAATAATCTCTAAAATTATTATAAGCATATATACCACATTCTACAGCATTTATCACTAATCTGTCCCCATACTTCACAGCCATATGCAGAAATTAAAATAAATAAATGATTTCATTCATTACATTAATTTGTTTCTCTCCTTCAATAATGCAGTCAACGTACTTATGATGCGCAGATTTTCACTGAACATTACTTTTTTCCGCCGACATTAACAAATGCATGGGAAAACATTGAAATATGTCAATTTCATAAACAAACACGCTTATTTATATTTATACCAGTTTATTGTTGATTGTAATCTTCAACTAATAACCAATCCGAACAATTCGATTCATCAACGAGACCTAATCCATGGCGCCATAATACTCTCCTATCAAATCATGCTGAAATTTTTGCAAGACGGATGAAAGTGTAAATAATTGTGAAAGAGACGAGTTTTCCATGATTTACATATTTTCATTAAAACAGATGTTAATATATATCCTGATGCATTATACGTGATATTCCTGGAGTAAATAAATATAAGGAATCCCTGTCAGTTGGCACTTGTATTTATATAAACTCATGGTTCCTTGCGCATCAGTAAAAAGTGTGATCATTTTTTTTTGCCCATATGTTAATTTTTACAGAAGAATGCATATAACATAAGTTTATAAATAAATACCTTAATGAGTGTCACTAGAAGAAAAAGTTCTTTAATGATAATATTATTTGTTACGTCAACGGGGACATAACTCAAAAGAAAAAAATTAACCCGTAAATATAAAATTGTCTTTCAATGCTTTGGAATACAGAAAAATCACTGCATTATTATACATTTAAGTTTATTTCCCTTTTTTACACATCATCTTGTTTCCTTCATAAAAAAAACTGTTTTGTTATGAAAAAATATTAACAATTTTTATTCAAAATCAAGGGTCATAACTATGCATAATTCTTGTAAGACAATGGATAACTTGTTCAATAAAGTTAATAAACTTATTTGGAAACAAAAACAAAAACCTCCGTACATTTTTTTTTGCTACATACGTACATAATAAATCTTGCGCATAATTAATCTCAAAAGAAATTTATAACTTCAAAACTTATCACAAAGCACTGCCATTCTAGTGATAAGATTTCAATCACTTACCTAAAACTTTCACCAATATTTACGATATTTACAGAGACGGTTCTTTTAATCAGTACATCACATTAGCAGATTTTCATTAATGTAAATTGCACACTTTTTTGCCATGAAAATTGCAGTTTAAACATCTACAACTGGTCTCTGAAGAGCTGTTTTAGTTACCTGTAAAACTTGCAATATTATTATTAAAAATTTTTTATGAGAAATTACTACGCCTAAAAAGTAGTGCCTTTTTTCCCCCCTTGTTTCGACAAAGCATTTTTTATTTTCAGTAATTGGGTGCAAATCAATGGAATTGCTGAGAATATTTAACAAAAATATACCGTGGGGACAATTCAATTTTCCTCTTGATTAACTTCTGAAAATGACTTTCTTTTTTATAGATTACGTAAACATCCCAGATATAGCCTGTGGCAAATAAATTCTGACACAGTATCATCATTTTTCCTCCCAGAACATCATACCTTCATTTTGTCTTCTGCTATTCATTAGAGGAACAGTAATTATAATTTACAAAACACATCAGAATATGGTTCAAATATTTACATTATACAGGACCAAGCTTTGTTGAGAAACACTTAAAGACACCTAGGCCTTTTATGTTTGTTTTCATTTTGCCTTCCTTCATTTACAAAAAGAATATTTTCTTAATCTTGTTAAGAAGTTACCTGAAAAAACATGCTGATATAATAATGGGGCAATGATCTAAGCCACAGAATATAGCAAGAAATCATTATTGAAGGTCCTTGGCAAAAAAAACCCGAGATCTTTTCTGAAATTTCACAAATCAACCATTGTAATATTTCATAGATGCAATTCACTGGTCAAGACGTAAAAACATGTTCTTATAAAAGAACAATTCCACATTTTAATCAAATAACACAATGCTTGCTTGAATAGAATCCATTTTAAACTTGATTCTTTTTTAAAAATAAATTAAATACCATTAATCAATTTCAGTGGCTCTCTTTTTAAACCTGAAATGGCTTTCTGCATCATAGTGTTATTTGATCCAAAGGCAATTTTTTGATTGATTATTAATAGGTGTGTTTAATTAATACTGTTTATACAAACATTTTATTCTGAGAATGTACTTATTACAAAAGGTGTTACCTCTATCAGAATATTTACGGCACCTTTGCAATCTGTTTCCAGATATACAGTTGATACAGCATAATTAATCTTTTGGTATGAAATCATTTTGAAAACACATTTAATTATCTCTTTGAATTCTGACAATTACAAGAATTACAAGCAAACAAATAATTCTGTACGCCTGGCAAACTCCAGGTAACAGAACATAATCTGCTCTATGAAGCCAGTTCAAAGAAACAGACTTAAAAGCTTAAATTTCATTTACTTTTGGTGTATTTATGGTATTTGTTTGATAAGCATGTAAGATATCTAGATATTCAAGAAATGGTTCCAAAGCCACCAATCTATTTACTCAGCGTCTTTTTTTGTCATCTTCCATCAACTATTAATTCATATTTCAAAGCACCAATATGACCTGGATTAGACAGAAGTAATTTAATAAGCATTCTTATGACCTAGATGAAAAACAATATCCACATCATCAATATTTTGTTAAGGAGACTTTATGATGATATACCTTTGCAAGAAAAATGACAACTTAAGAAACCTTTTTGTTGTCTCAGTCTTCAGTGACACCAATGTTTTGACCCCTGAGAAAAAGACCACCTGCATTCAATGACCACAATGTTTACTTCATATTTCAATACAGAAAGCTGACACATATTTAAAACCAACAAATAAAAGCACAAATGCAATATGAAAATCTGGACAAGCCTTTTGTCTCTCTTATCCTCTCAGAGTGTGTACATCTTTGCAGATTGTCACAGGGCATACGGAACAGACCTACAGAACTAAAAAACAAGAGCCACCGCCGGGCGGGGGCAACGCTCGACTTTTTACTTTTTCTAAACGCAAACATAGAAAGGTTTGAACATATATTAACGTTTCCTTTTTATAAATTTAGTTGGTCTGTCTTGTCACATTAGTTTTCTTTATATATTTTGTATATATATGAATAGAAACATTAAGCATATTTCTAAAAATAGCAACAGTACGCAATTTCTTAAAATAGCAACATGACGCAATTTCTCAATATAGAAAAAATGACGCAATTTCTAAAAATACTAAAAATAGAAATTATGACGCAATATCTAAAAATAGAAATTATGACGCAATTTCTAAAAGTAGAAAAAATGACGAAATTTCTAAAAATAGCACCAATGACGCAATTTCTAAAAATAGAAATTATGACGCAATTTCTAAAAATAGAAAAAATGACGCAATTTCTAAAAATAGCACCAATGACGCAATTTCTAAAAATAGAAATTATGACGCAATTTCTAAAAATAGAAATTATGACGCAATTTCTAAATATAGAAAAAATGACACAATCTCTAAAATTAGAAACAATGACGCATTTTCTAAAAATAGCAACAATGACACAATTTCTAAAAATAGCACCAATGATGCAATTTCTAAAAATAGAAATTATGACGCAATTTCTAAAAATAGAAAAAATGACGCAATTTCTAAAAATAGAAAAAATGACGCAATTTCTAAAAATAGCACCAATGACGCAATTTCTAAAAATAGAAATTATGACGCAATTTCTAAAAATAGAAATTATGACGCAATTTCTAAATATAGAAAAAATGACACAATCTCTAAAATTAGAAACAATGACGCATTTTCTAAAAATAGCAACAATGACACAATTTCTAAAAATAGCACCAATGATGCAATTTCTAAAAATAGAAATTATGACGCAATTTCTAAAAATAGAAAAAATGACGCAATATCTAAAAATAGCACCAATGACGCAATTTCTAAAAATAGAAATTATGACGCAATTTCTAAAAATAGAAAAAATGACACAATCTTTAAAATTAGAAACAATGACGCAATTTCTATAAATAGCAACAATGACGCAATTTCTAAAAATAGAAATTATGACACAATTTCTAAAAATAGAAAAAATGATGCAATCTCTAAAAATACTAAAAATAGAAATTATGACGCAATATCTAAAAATAGAAAAAATGATGCAATTTCTAAAAATAGAAATTATGACGCAATTTCTAAAAATAGAAAAAATGATGCAATCTCTAAAAATAGAAACAATGACGCATTTCTATAAAAAAAAACAATGACCCAATTTCTCTAAATAGAAACAATGACGCAATTCTATAAATAGAAACAATGACGCAATTCTATAAATAGAAACAATGACACAATTTTAGTTATTGTTGTTGTTGTTGTAAATATATATATATAGACACACACACACCAATAAATATTTAAATATGGTCATTTAATGCACAAATCTGAGAAAATTCAGTAATTTAACCTTCAAGGTCAAGGTCATTTAAGAGCCCAAGCAAAGTTGGGTTTGATAAACAACAAGGTCTGGTCCTTAAGAATGTTCTCTTATAATATGAAGTTGATCCCTTCAATAATAGCAAAGTTAC
This sequence comes from Ruditapes philippinarum, assembly GCF_026571515.1. Classification (NCBI taxonomy): domain Eukaryota; kingdom Metazoa; phylum Mollusca; class Bivalvia; order Venerida; family Veneridae; genus Ruditapes; species Ruditapes philippinarum. The sequence continues at coordinate 33,491 of NW_026867297.1, read as the reverse complement.
AGTCAGTGACCGCCAAAACAATGAAAATTTCAATAATTTGACCTTCAAAGACAATGTCATTAATGCGTGAAGGTCAAGGTCTTCCGGTATATCTTTAACAGTAATCTTTGAAGATCATTATGTTCAAGTTTCAGGACAATCCATTCAAAAATAACAAACTTACAGCCAATAAAAGCCAAAAAAATGAAAATTTCAATAATTTGACCTTCAAAGTCAAGGTCATTTATGAGTGAAGGTCAAGGTCTGGCTGGTTATTTTTAAGGGATATCCTTAAAGATTATTATGTTCAAGTTTGAAGACAATCCATTCAAAAATAACAAAGTTACAGCCAATAACAGCATGAACAAGCAAAAATTGGACTTTTAACCTTGAAGGTCAAGGTCATTTATGGATGAAGGTCAAGGTTAGTGTGGTCTACTGAAAGGTCTTGTCCCAAGGGTTGTTGTGGCCAAGTATGAAGACAATACACAAAGAAATAAAAAAGTTATGATCCAGGTACAAGTTTTCGGACGGCAACGGCAACGGCAACGGCTACGGCAACGGCAACGGCAACGCCGACCTGACTGTAGCAATACCTCTATTTTTTTTTCAAAAAAAAAGTCGAGCTAAAAATGAAAATAACTAAGTGCACTAATGTTTAGACTCTGAAAAACCAGCATCCATGTTCTGACTAATGCCTTGATAAGTTGCCTACAAAGTGGTGGGAAAAAGAGGAAAGGTTAAAGGGTGCTTGAACCCCTTGTAGGAAGAGATGTATTGCAAGGCACAGGCCCTAAGTTGGCATAACAGTGCTAAATTACCTTTCCATATTAATGTCACAGGTTATGGTACATTCTAGGTCTTATTGGTCACCCATTTGGCTCAAAATGCATCTTTTCGACTAATACTCAGTGGAAATTGCACAGACGTAAATTATTTCTCGTTTGTGCTTTTAAAACAAACTATCGAAGGGCATGATGATGACATTTATCTGAGGTCCGTTACTTTTTCGTACATGTTGACATGATCGGAAGCAGTATAAATGACTGCCTCCGTAAAAAGCAATGTACATCGCAAGTAAAATATTTATCAGAGTAATATTTTGTGTAATAATGATTTATGTATTGCATTAATATATTCTATAATTTGAGTGTGCATAGATCAAGGATAGAATAAACAAACAGTTTAAATCCCATTTATCTTTGTCATGAACACAAAAATAGCAAATGACTTTTAGTTCCTCCTACTTAAGTTTTTATAGTTATTCTAAAATGGATGTGGAGATTCCAGGAACATCTTACGATTTAACACAATGTAATAAAGGATGGAAAGAAGAAAACGATTTGACAATACAAGAAAAATGTAAACTTCCTTTTTGCTCAATGTCATTTTCAAAATACACACATTCTATTCACATTCGTGGAGAGACATTCATTTTACCCTTTTTCTTTGTTCAAGGTTTCTTGGAAAGATTTTCAGACTTTTTTTCAGGTTCAGCCGTACCCTTAATGGCAAGCTTTTCCCAAGTTCTTTTCTGCCTTTTCAAAGTAGTCAAATGAATGGGACAGCTATAAAGAACAACAATTTCTGCTGTCTATTATACATCAGGTACATATATAACATGGGATGTATTTGACATGTAATTAGGCAAATATTCCAATAAACGCAAACAAGCTGGGTCAATATCCTAATAAATTAATCCCGAGTTACAGTTCTTGAGTAACTGCATATTTTCACAAAATCAACATTCATTCAAAGGCTTAAAATAACAAAACTTGTGATGTACAGGAGTTCTTGCCCCTGGACTCTGACAACATTTTTCGGTGAAAATGTTGTCATAATTTGCCACTTCCTATGTCCAATATGATTAATCCAGCCCTAATCAAAGCCTGACAACAAAATATAACAAAAACATTTACCAATGTCCAAAATATTCAGAGTTAACATTAGATAAAATTTATATTTATATTAAATATATTAAATATAATGTTTACACTGATGTTCTTCCTTGCTTTGAAAACAGCTAAATCAGGACAAAACATATCATAACTTGACTATTAAATTAAATAACCAGATTGAAGTTGGGTTTTTTTTTCCATTCTCAATGCTAACTAAAAGCTAGTTACTCAGCCTTCTAAATAAATGTATTTGGTATATACATTGTAACACATATTTCTATGTCTTTTTTTTTTCAGGTAAAAATGCATGAAATGCAAAAGAAAATAACAACAGTACGTAAAAAATGACTGTCTAAAAGTTACAATTAGAGTGGGTTGTAGGTAATATAAGTGGTATGTTACTTAACTTGACAAACACACATATTTGTTTTCTATTTCCTAACCAGTAATTTTTGCTGAAATTGCTGAAAAATAGAATGAACTTTCCCACCAGAGGAAGTATTGACAACAGAGATGGATGCTCCTTCACTGACATATGTGACAAAGCTAAAAACTTGGCCTATTTCAGTAATTATCGGGAGAAGATGAAAAATAATTATTTCAAGCAACCTTGATCTTGATTTTATCGTCCTGAAAGCTCAAATAAGGAAAGGGTACAATTGTCCAATGAAGGTACAAACACATCTGGCAAAGGTATGTATTGCTATAGCTATAAATATATTACAAAATGGTGCAAGAAAAGGTACATAAGAGTGACATTATTATAATATAATTAAGCTATGGAAATTTTAGGGGATGGACAAACAAGAATTTGTAATAGTTCCACTGAAGTATTTTGGGAAGCAAATGTATTTTATGAAAAAATTTAAGGTAGGACAACAAACTTCCACAGGAAGCATACAAAAATACAAATGTTTTTATAGTAAGACATTGTTTTAGAAACGAGTGTATTTATCGTCGGCCTCAATCATAATGCATATCCTGTATATATAGGCTTTAATGTTTACAAAAAATGTATTTCATCCTCTGGATCTTTACAGACAGTGCCAACAAGTAATAGAAATAATGCAAGATATAAGAATGGGAGGAATTGTTCTCACTGTTTAGATGACCAAGCTGTTTCTAATCATAATAATGAGGGGTACAAATTTGGAAGACATCAACAAGTTATTTGCCCATCATTTCAACACATGGTCAACATTAGCTTGCATTATTCAGATTTCCGACATAAGGTCGAGGCCTGCTTATTCTTATTATTGCCTACAGTTTCATGCCAATCCACCTGAAGACAAACAATAAAGTTATGCGGGTGATCTGTTCTGCAGGGGGATGTTTTGATGTTCTATGGGTGGGACATTGTCTATTATAGGCTACCCTGACCGATATTTCACCTATATATAAAACTGCAACTCTTGCACTCTAACACAGTATGCCACTTTCTTTTGTTATAATAATGATAAACACATTGTGACATTGAATAAAGTCATACAAGATGTTCTATCACAGACACATAGGCATAAGTCAACTGTTTCTACTCAACATATCTCACATCTGGACAAAACCAGTTAATTTTTGGGAAAATTTTAAAATATATATGAACTGGCTCTAAAATACCTATCAGTGTAGACTTTATTCAGATAGCATGGTTGCAGGAAATACAATTTATTCAGTTGCTTACTGTATAAACTAAAGGTTAATTAAAATAGGTTTAATAAAAATTCACAGTCATTATGTGAAGTAAGATTTGCAAATAAAAATTATGTTGTTTTGGTTATTGTTTTTTCCCCCACTGTAGTCTTTGTCTTTTGTCTTCTTCGAAATAAAAAAAAATGTTTCATAAATACATTTTGCCATTTTCTTATCTTTAGGACAGCCATTCCTGTGACATAATATTATAATACACATTTCTGAAATTACACAATTTCACTGAGAGCCAATAATCTCTTTCATCTGTACAAATGGGGATTTATTACAAAGGGAAGTAACTCTATATTACAGATCTCTCTAAATAATCATTTACTTCAAATAAATATGACTCTATTTGTCTGAAGGTCTAATTAAGGACTGTTCCATCTATATAATATATCTCAGGAAATTACTGACCACCGCAGGGGACTAAGAATTATTGCAGGATTTTCTAGTCTGGGACATTTTTTTCTAAATCGTTTCCCAGCCAACTGCCAGCTTATTTCGGCAATTTGTTAGTTAGGTTCATTACCATGCAGGGCAAGCTCTGCACTTGTGTATCTTATAAAATCATTTCAAAATTGATTTCATTCTCATGAAATATTTATTTGGTATCTATAAAAGGACACAGGTTGTAAGGTTGGTAAGTTGAAAAAAGAAACGCTGCTGTGTGTGAAAGTGCTTCCCGTCACAAAACTGAAATATTTGTAATTGCAACTTGTCCTTTGATGCATAGGGGCAACAGAAGTTATCACAAGTCAATAATCAGTCATTCAAAGACATATTATATTGTTATAGAATATAGTTACAAAAATATTTGACTTTAAAATTGTTGTCTGATGAACAAACATATATCCAGCCCCCTGTTTCCACCCAATTTCGAGCTATTTAAGATTCTAATATATTTTTTCTATCAATTTTTAACAAGAAGCACCATGCATGGAGTCAATACTTAATACTTTGCACTCATCATCTGCGCTTACTTATTTTCTTAAAGAGATTTTTACTTTTTTCTTATCTTCCCACAGTGCATGCTGAGTACCAGACAAGTTTCCCAGGGTTCCACAGGAACATGCAAATTCAGAGATTATATATTCAAAAAGGTGTTCTCACAGGGGGGTGGGGTAACAGTTACCCTAGGTATGCTTAACATTTGCTCTACCCAAGGTGTTGCAACATCTCTCCTTGCCATGATAACAATATCTTGGAAAAAAATAATAACATCTGTTTTTTACAGCAAGATATCTAATGTGAAACTAATTACTAAATAATACAAAGAAATTCAATAATAAATGAGATTTATCATAAATTCATATTTCCGGCCAAAAAAAAAAATACATATAAAAGAAGTACTCATTCTTCTTGTAAAAGTACAATACACAAAAAATAACAAACAACCATTATTTCAGACAGACTTGTTCTTTTTTATAATAAAAAAAGAGATTAAATAATATTTATATTATGTTTTTGTAGTTTCATTTATCTTTTTCACATTCTGATAGTGTAAAACCTGACAAAATCATAATTTACTATGACAGTTAGAGCTAAACATTTGTGACAGAAGAAAACTTGATGATTTAAGGCTATACATTAGAGTAATTATTCGAGCTTCATTAACTTACATATGATACCTCTTTTCAATTATTAGACATTATTTACTGGTACCAATTTTGATAAAATTGACACAATGTTTGTCATAAGTTGATATTATATTAATTACATAAAAAAATATATATATAATTTCTATATATATATAAAAAGTTTTGCCTCGCAAATTTGGTATGAGAGGCAAAATGGAATAGGTACTGAAAAATACAAGTGTTACAAGAAATGGAAGAACGAACTGTTGAATGTTTGTCGGTAAGCCTGTTTTAGTGGGAGATAAACTTTTACCTTGTTTTAAAAGAGTCAGTCACCCTCACTAAATCCATACAATAAATGCTGGTAGTATATTTTATGGTTAAATAGTGGGTGTACATTAGTCTTTCGGAATGAGGGAAATTTCTGAACGAAATATTTTTTACTAGAAACATGTGCCTCTGAGGGCAAGATAATACCTATCACATTTAGAGCTAGATAATCCTAACTGCATAAAAATATACTTAAGGATTTACATCAGACTTACATTGATGGGATTTTTTTCTAATACATTGTGTCATATTGAAAGACTAGAATTCTGGAATATTCATTCAGTTTTTCCTTCCCATTCTATTGCAATTTCTTTCTTCCATACAATAAGCACAACAGATTATCATTCACAAGTTAAAAGATTTATGTAATGAATTCATTATTGGAAAAAATATACAATAATTCGGTTTCCATCAAAAATAGATATAACATAATCAAGGGAGTTAATCACTGCATATCCTATACTTACAAATGGTTACAGAATCACAAAGGGAGGTAATCAATTAAAAGCATCATAACTTATCCAATCCCTGCATCATTTTATCTTCAACAAATTAGTAGACAGATATAGCTGTCTGTTCTTACAGTATCACAAGAAAAATCATAATAACTGTCAAATAATCTTTATAAATCTGTAAAAAACATAGGATAAGATTCCAAGCTAAACTGAAAGCAACATCAACCCTAGGAATGTCATTTTATGTCTTCTTTTTTGCTTGTAAAAATATCAAAGCAAATAACACAATCTGGCAACATCAATAATTGGTATGCTCAATCATTTTTTTTTATATATTTCTTTCATGCAGGGCTTATATAACTCTCACATGAGTTTATTAACCCTATCTGCACTTTGTAAGCTCTTCTTTTTTCAAAGGTGAAATTCAAAAATTCAAAATAAAATCCTAAAAGGCACAAATGGGCATCTGAGTAGAACCACCTTATTAAAGCTAGCTGGTATAGTATATTCCCTCACATAAAAGGATCAAGAGGGGTGAGAGGCAAGCGGTTATAAACCGCTTAAGTCAACGACCTTACCCACTCGGTCACAAAATGCCAACCATAACCACTCAACCACAAATGGTCTGATGGAACAGTAACAACTTATTGTTGAAACTATAACAATCATACATAAATAACATAATAGTATTACAAAGGGGGAATTTAAGCATCAATGAACTTTAAATAACAAGAACACAAGAACACTCTTCTGGCACCTAGAGTGTCTTCGGACTCTTTTACTTTCATCTTAAAAAGAGTAAAACAATAAAATATTCCTGAATGGAAATGATCTACATTCATTTTACAAAGCACCTATAAATAAACCAGTAACAAGTCTATTATGTTGAAATAATGTAACGTCACTCTAATACATAACCTCGTTACTTCAAAAAAAAAGACATTCATCAGTAAAAAACGGTGTAGTTCAAATGGATGAAAATTAACGGAATCGTTTACCGAAATTAACGGAATCTTTACTGAGTAAAGTGGATCTCATTCACGTTGACACAAAACATTGCTTATAATTACGTACCTTTCAATAGACATTCACGTGTTTAGGCAAACAACGTGAGAAGGAAAAAAAAAGAATGTCAAAATCTGTAACCAATTGATGAACACATGCATCATATAGTCAACAAGTACATGACTGTAAACGAGCTGGTTTATTTTCTGTGTCAAGGGAACGTCTTTTTGATTTTTTTTGCTTCTTTTTGGCAGGCATTCTATTTATCTAATTTCTTACTGACGTCACACAAAACCTTTAATCTGCTGAATAAATTGGACTTGCCCATTTTTCATTTTTTAGCATTGTCCATTATCAATTTTAAAGGATATCAAGGTAGAGAACTAAAGCTCGCATGGCTTTATGTTTGTGGCAAGGTAAGATCACTTTTGGTTCAAGAAGATTAGAGTCAATTTCAAAGAATTCAAATGATACTCCAGGGATAAGATAGAGAAATTAGAAGTGTTTAAAGAGGAGAATAATTGTGGCAGCATAAAGACGATTTATAGTATAGTTTACATGTGCATAATTCATAAATTGTAACATTAACAAGAGCCATAACTCTTTTTTTTATATCTTGAAATGACAGGAAATAATTTGTATGTGTCTTAAGTTTAACTATAAGGTTTGATGGCTTACTTTTGATTGTATTACTTTTTAGCAGAAATTTATGCAAAACATTGTCGAAACAATTCAACACTTATTCTCTTACTTATGACAGACTCAGACATTAGTAAAGGACATCAATTTTTTCTCTCTCTTCTATTTAACTTTTAAAACAATATTAAATCATTCACACCAGAAGAACAAAATATGATTACATCAGAAGTTGTTCAGATAAAGCCACAAATATGTGAACCATCTCTTGATAAGCAAAGGTAATTTTTTAACGGTGGCTTTTGTTTCACAGGTTAATATGATAAGATCTTTTCATTAACTTTACTTATTTCCAAGCACAATAAGAAACTTCATAGATAATATGAAACAATCAAGTAAAGGCAAGAAGTATTCGCCCCCTAGCCCTCTCCAATTACCCCCCTAAACCTTCTCTAATTTGTTTAATCAAGAAATGGAACAAAACCCGACATGTCACCTTGTGGTACCGCCTACATAGTCTTGTGTAAAGAATTAAATAATAAAGCACTTAAGTTACTCTGGAAAGAGTGAAAAAATTTCCTTTATTCATTATATAATTTCTTGCAATTACAAGACAGTTTCTTTATCAGTTTCAATTATGTTACTCCAACCTGACATCTTTTAGATTTAGAACCATTGCATTGGGACCAAACAATTAGGGTCGCTTGTCACAAATTGACAGGGAGTCATACAATTCAGACCATTTAAATCAGTAAATATGTTGGACGGACTGAAACAAGGTCGGGTAAGACAGAGAGTCATTTAAATCAGGGGGGTCGCTCAGGCAGTCTCTACTGTATATACCAGATGATTGATAACTGCATACAAAGTTCAGATGACTTGGTCCAAATGTTTGGTATACTGACATAATTAGAGAAATGTTTATGAATATCTGATATATGTTTACAAATCCAATAAAAATATCATTAAAATATGACATTTTTATTCAGATATGCTAATTTTAATTTTCTCTTTCAGTGTTTGTGTTACAAACTATTGCTCCAGCACAATATAATAATTCTTATATCCTCCATAAGCAAACAAAGTGTTATTAAGCAAAATTAAGTTGTATCAGCAGCATTTCCCTTTATTAAGTATAAGGCTAAGACATCAAAAGCAGCTGCGGACTTTATTATTTACCATTGCTGGAAAGCCATATCATTAATCACATCTGTCCTAAGGTACAAACTTATGTTGTCTGCACCCATGACCAGTGTAAGCAGCTGCTGCACGAGGAAATATGCACGATGACGGCATAACTTGCATTTCCCGTGCTTTGTTTTTCCTCATCTCTATGGGAAAAGGTGACTTGATGATTTGTTTTTTGTACCTCTTTTTTTATATATTTACATCAAAGGGTGCCATTCAAAAGTAGAAGGAAATCTTAGTTTCCCTACAATCGGTCAGGATAGTTAAGGTATGTTCTTAGGCTTAGGAGAAACTAATGTTGTACTCATACTGGTATTGTAATCGAGCCTGATCATCCAATAAATTATGTCCTTTACCTTAATGTACAAATTTAAATTAACATTGAAAATCCCATTTGGAGCATTCATTATTATACAATTCTTAAATTCTAAGGAAATGAACTTTTGTGCTATAGAAAATTTCTATTCTTTGTATCATATGATACACAATTTCATATTGTTTACTATCCCCAGTGATGTTAAGTGACAGTGGCCTTTCTTTTCAGGAAACTTAAGAAAATATGTGACACCTGCCTGAATTATGGATCTTTATTCACCTACGGAAAGTCCAGATTCCAGTACAGATTCTGCAAGTCATTCATAGAGGATATTTCACATGGCACGGTCAATCACTGTCTCATGTATATTATATAAACAAACATTACCATCGTAAAGCGACATTGAGCTCATAGTTTTGCAATTGTTTGAAAATGCAGCAGATCAAAACAAGATCTGCTTAATTTATTTTTCTGGCTGATGTTTTTTAAGTAACCAAGTTGAATTTGTTCTTGATTATATTTTTTTCTATGAAAAAGAGTGCTTGATTTCTTTGAAAAGAAACCAATAGTCAAAAGATTGCTTGATAATTTTTAATACTTAAAAATATTAAGCAAAAGGTGTGCTTGTATTTTTTTTAAAGTCAAAAGGTATGCTTGATTAATTATGTTCTTACTTGAAAACATAATTATGTAAAAGGTGTGCTTGATTTCTTTTAAATGTCAATAGTGTGCTTGATCTTTTTTCTATGTTGAAAACAGAAGTAAAAGTTGGGCTTGATTTTTGGCAACAGCACCAAAACATTAAAACATGTTTTATAACCTTTCATTATACAAGTCATATTTTAGTAAAACATAACTTTAGTCTAGAAAATACCCCCCATATATTATAGAAAAAAAACACGCTTGCAAATTTATAAACAATCAATTAGCAAAAGTTGCTAATTAGTATAATTTATCATTCAGTGAAATATATTTTGTTTCACTTATCTTTCATGTCGAAGATTATTTTTTATTATTTTTAAACATAAGGTAGAATACAAGACATAAGGGGTTACAAATATAATCCGTAAATATACCAGACTTTCTCAGGTAAAAAAAGAATCGAAGAAAGTAAAAACAGACGATGGCTGTACGCTAAATGAAGTAATAATTCTCTTGCCTACTCAAATCCCTTGATAATCCCAAGAATCTCCGCAATTCTATTGGATGTCATTCTGTGTAGTCAAATTCGCTCAAAACATAAACAATAACAGTCGTTCTTATGAGCAAGAACATATGGTTTCAGTTGGTGTACAACATCGGCACATTGGTCTCGAGTATATTTCTATTCTCTACATGCCTCTCTATCAGCAATTACAGACGGGAACGCATCACACTGCAATTTTGCTTTCGTCATCACTAAGAACTATAATCGACCAAATACATTTATCTAGGATGGTAATTAAGTATTTTCTTTTGTACAAATACCTATAAACTAAACTAATTATTTATGTACGTGTGCGAAAAGGTTATTGTGTTCATTGATGTATATACATTTATTTTTCTTGGCTAATCATCATTTATATTTGCCTCATTAAATGAATAAGGCTTGTCGGTAATTTTAAAGACGGAAAGTTCCTTGGGCAATGCAAAATGCACCGCAAAGGTTCTAATATCAAAACATTGTCTTTGAAAACCTTGGCATAACTCTTAGCAATTAATTGTCTCATCAGAGGCAAATGCTGAATGAAAATGTAATAAAACAAATTTTAAGAATGTAAAGGAAACCGCGGTTCTGAAAACGTTGCTATTACCATATGACAAATTGGGTGCATTATTAAGTTAATACCGTTTAAACTCACTGGCAGAAAATTAACAGCAGAACTTCACCAGACAAAGATATACAAATATGAAAATAGAATATATCTGTTGAAACAAAAATATGTCTTGCTTCAAGTTATATGAGAAAGATGGTAAATTATGATAAGTTCATGGAATAAGTTTGGAATAAGGTCTTGGAACAAATTTGGAATAAGGTCATGTTGCAGTAACAAATTTGGAATAAGGTCTTGGAACAAATTTGGAATAAGGTCTTAAATGTAACTGATATGGAATAAAGTCCAGTAACAGATTGGAAAAATTGTCACATGTAACAGATTTGGAATCAGGTCATGTTTACAGATTTGGTATAAGGTCATGTAACATTTTTGGAATAAGGTTATTTAACAGTAAAAATTTGGAATAATGTCTTGTAACAAATTTCGAATAAGGTCATGTTACAGTAACAAATTTGGAATAGTCATGTTACAGTTACAAATTTGGAATAATGTTCTGGAACAGATTTGGAATAAGGTCATGTTACAGTAACAGATTTGGAATAAGGTCATGTTACAGTAACAAATTTGGAATAAGGTCTTGGACCTTATTTGGAATAAGGTCATGCTAAAGTAACAAATTTGGAATATTTTTTAGGTCTTGGACCAAATTTGGAATACGGTCATGTTACAGTAACAAATTTGGAATAAGGTCTTGGACCAAATTAGGAATAAGGTCATGCTATAGTAAAAGATTGGAATATGTGTCATGTAACAGAGTTGGTCCATGGTCTTGTAACAGATTTGGAACAGTTACTGATTTTGAAAAAGGTCGAATTACAGATCTGAAATAAGGTCATGCAACAAATTTGAAATATTATAGTTATGTAATAGATTGGAAAAAACAATATCTTGTATTAATTACTTAGTACCTACATACAAAATCATTACTCCTGAGAGGGTTTCAAGTAATTGTTTCATTGCCTCTTCAACTATTTCTTTTCATCTTCTTTATAATCTAGTATATCTATTTTTATCGAATTTGTTTGACAGGGTTTGTAGTCTTTGAGATATATGTACTAACGTAATGGCTCATATTTGTATAAGAATGTATCAGTTGCAAAATTGGTCAAAACTGATTTGTAACAATAGTTAAACTGTACACCCTTTTATCACAAAGCAAATTAAACCATAATATACCTTGTCACATTAGAATACAGAAAATGTCATAAAACATGTGTTTATAATCATTCAAGAAACATATTTAAAATATATGATATATTAAAGGGCTGTGGTATTAAGTATTAAAGGAGTCTTGTCTCTCAAACCTTGGGATCATGTGTCCGAAACCTCTTGGTTAGTTACAAACTTGCTATATCACAAACTTACTATACACATTACCAACAAGATCGTACAAGATTACCAATCTTATCTAGTTTCATATCTATTGAAAACAATTATTCGCCAAATATTGTAACTTACTTGTTTAAAATATATAGTTGAATCTGGAACAAGACTGTTACTACAGGAAAATTATGGGGGTTGGATGGTCAGTCAGATGGTAGGGAAAGGTTAATGTCTTATACTGTACCCCTTCCTGGCCATCAACAAGAACACTTGGGTGCTGCTCCTTTCAGATCTCACTGAAATATACAAAAATTACGATTATTTATTCATGATCTTCAGTGAAATATTGGATATTTCATTAGTGAAGTATGAATTATATCAGTACACTGTCAATTTAAATGTTAAAACAACAAAATATATTTTTATAAAGTCATTAGATGTGTTTTAATGGTTGGGCTTGTGAGCAACAGTCATGCGCTGTAAAAAAAAACAACTTAAATTAAACTTAACAGAATTCTCTATAGTATCAGAATCCCAAACATCTTTTTCCTTACATTACATTGATAACACCACTCGGAGGTATATTGTGGCATGGAACCATTTCATTAGCGAAAGAACCAAAGAAACTCCTATATTCCTCAGATTACATTGACAACACTTGTTATATTGTGGCATAGATACTGACCCAAGAAACATCTACATCCCTACAATGTATATCATGATGCAAAATTATCCTGTTCTCTATAAAATTGAGGCCAATAACTATTATATATGATCAGAACAATGAAACCTGTTCTTTATCATCACAAAATTCATGAATTTTGTGACATCTTTTCTGCAAAATTTGAATCTTTTCATTTTGAAAGCGTTCTTTAAAATTTTCATTAAGTCTTTGGTTTGGATACTGTTAAAATAGAGAATCCATGGTTTAAATAAATATTATTTTTTTACATTACTTGATTGTTTTTCTCTCCTTATTTCATTGGATAATTAGGCAAATATTTCACTAAACGAATCATATATGATAATTACCGTATTCATAATAATTATTTTCTTAATAATTAAATTTTATGACAAATTTTATGAAAGAATGTTGTCCAAAAAATGCCTCAGCATTTAAAATAAAAAGTGATTTATTCAACAAAGATTTTTGAAAAAAATTCTTTATTAGTTCCATTGCTACAACAAGAAACTTTGCCATAGTGAAATGGATATGCAAGTACAGAGGGAATTCAATAGGAGAGGTTTCTATTATTGAGCCTTTGATTGCAGATGTGAGCCTTCTTTGGATCAAATTGAATTTAAAGAATTTTCAATAGCAACCATCAGACAAAATAAAATTACAATAAACACAACATATGCACACAAATATGACAAGAAAGGAATAAAATAAGTCTTGTAAACTGGACACTAAATATAGGTACCTGGAAGTTAAATAGATGGCTGAAGTGATGTTATCTTAAAAAGATTAACTTAAATGGAGGCAGACAAACCCTTAGCAAGGAAATGACTGACAAACACTCTAATTATTGAAAACCACACTCTAATCATTCAAAAGCACACTCTGATCATTCAAAAACACAATGTTATATTTCAAAGAAACACTCTAATATTTTAAAGACACACTTTAATCATTCAACGACACACTCTAATTATTCAAAGATACATTCTAATCATTCAAAGAATCATTAATCATTCAAATAAACACTCTAATCATTCAAAGTCACACTCTAATCATTCAAAGACACACTATTATCATACAAATATACACTCCAAACATACAAAGACACACTCTCATCATACAAAGGCACACTAATCATTCAAAGACACACTAATCATTCAAAGACACACTCTAATAATTCAAGAAACACTCTTATAAATCAAAGACACACTCTAATAATTCAAAGAAACACTCTTATAATTCAAAGACACACTCTAATAATTCAAATTTAAGACACACTCTTATAATTCAAAGAAACACTCTAATGATTCAAACAAGACAGAATCATTTATTAAAATTAAGACATATTGGCACACGAGCTGTACAATTGTTAAACTAATTTGCTTTTTGTTTGTTTTTTTATTTGTCTATTTTTGTTCGTTTATAGTTATTATAAATACATTGATCTATGTAAATAATACTGTAATAAACTCTGCTTTATCACATAAAAAAACCCACATATTACCATGCATATTAAACCACCTAAGCTCATAATCTAGATATTGTGGTAAAGATATTCCAACTTATATTAACTAGAAACTGTGGTAAATATCAAGACAAGACAGAATACCACAAAGTGACCTTCTGTCATTAATCTATATATATAATGCACAAAAACATCTAACATAATCAAAGTTCAAGTTACAATGTGCTCACAACATCTTATACAAAGATTCTCTATGAAATAAAACATTTGAGCCGCGTCACGACAAAACCAACATAATGCGTTTGCGACCAGCATGGATCCAGACCAGCCTGCGCATCCGCGCAGTCTGATCAGGATCCATGCTGTTCACTATCAGTTCCTGTCTTGTAACAGGGTTGGTAAGCGAACAGCATGGATCCAGACCAGCCTTCGCATTCGCAAACGCGCTATGTTGGTTTTGTCATGACGTGGCTCATTTCATAAATAAGAAAGCTTGTGGTGTAAATATCACATAGAATTTACAGAACCACATACACAAAAAAGTCCTATGAAGTTTGGATAGTCTGTAATCATTAACTACAGTTTTTTACTGTTTATTTTATTTCTTGAAATATAAAGAGGATTTTCCTGGAATAAAATCTAATTTGTTTTCTCATAAACTATTCAATCTAATATCATAGGAAAACATGTTTTTTTGTCAATTGATATGCAAAAAATAACCCCTTTAAATGTATAGCTTAAGCACACTTAAATAAAATGGATAATGAACTTAACAGTAAGTTGGTAAACAATTAATTTTAGGTTGGTATAAAATTAACAGCAATTGGTTTGGTATAAACTTAACAGCAGTTGGTAATAGCAGGTTGGTAAAAATTAATAGCTGTCATTGGTAATAATAGATTGGTGTAAACTTAACAGCTGCAACTGGAAATAAACTTTTGGTAATAGTAGGTCAGTGTAAACTTAACAGCCACAACTGGAAATAAACTTTTGGTAATAGAAGGTCGTGTAAACTTAACAGCTGCAACTGGAAATAAACTTTTGGTAATAGCATGTCGGTGTAAATTTAACAGCCGCGACTGGAAATAAACTTTTGGTAATAGTAAGTTGGTGTAAACTTAACGGCCGGACTGGAAATTAATTTTTGGTAATAGTAGGTCGGTGTAAACTTAACATTTGGACCAGAAATAAACTTTTGGTAATAGTAGGTCGGTGTAAACTTAACAGCTGCGACTGGAAATAAACTTTTGGTAATAGTAGGTGGATGTAAATTTAACAGTTGCAACTGGAAACAAACATTTGGTAATAGATGGTCGGTGTAAACTTGACAGCTATGACTGGAAATAAACTTTTGGTAATAGTAGGTAGGTGTAAACTTAACATTTGGACCGGAAATAAACTTTTGGTAGTAGTAGGTCGGTGTAAACTTATCAGCTATAACTGGAAATAAACTTTTGGTAATAGTAGGTCCGTGTAAACTTAATAGCTGCAACCAGAAATAAACTTTTGGTTATAGTAGGTCGGTGTAAACCTAACAACTGCGACTGGAAATAAACTTTTGGAAAATGTAGGTCGTTGTTAATATAACAGCTGTAACTGGAAATAAACTTTTGGAAATAGTTGGTTGGTGTAAACTTAACAGCTGCGATTGGAAATAAACTTAACAACAAGTTGGAATAAACTTATAACAGTTATTAAGTTCTTATAAACTTGACAGTAAGTTGATATAACTTTCACAGTAAGCCAATATGCTTAAGGGTAATTTGGTATTTTGTTTAACAGTTAGTTTATATAAACCTGCAAGTCTAATGGAATAAAGTTAATAGTCAGTTGGTATCAATGTAATAGTAAGTTGGTATTCACATTTTTGAGATACCGATAAGTACTTGCCTTATATGAGAAAACATGGCTGTGACGCAAGTTGAGCCGAGTCAAAATATCATTCAGATGGGTTGCTATAAAGTAAATAAATGACACTGCATAACAGTCACTTTCTTATCTTATATTCTTTACCAACTAAGTAAAGTAACTGTTTCTTGATCAGAATTTGTTAAATACTTATGCTGTGGTTCTATTTTGATTCCAACATATGTAAGATCTCTTAACATCTGGTTCAATTTGTAATGAAGTGTGTCTGTATGGGCATTTAAAGTTAATATCCCATGAATATAAATGTGTTAAATAAAGGGTGATAATTATACAATAAGCCTATCTATCCATGATTATCTAATTAGACTTTGGTAATAATGACCAATTACTAAATGACCCTTATCTGTTTGATTAGAAATTAGTAAGAATAAAGCTGTCCAATAATTGTCCTACTAATTTGAAACATTACACCTTCTATTGTCTACATGTCATAATACAAGGTATCACAGCTTGAAACAGACTTATCAGGCACTAACTGCCCAGCCAGTTGGCTTATCAGGCATTAAATGCCCAGCCAAATGGGCTTATCAGCAGATAACAAAAGTTATGCTAATTACATTAATTACATACAGTCTTACGACCATTATGGTCAGCAGATTTTTATCGACCAGTGGTCAATTCTTCTCCATCCAGCGAGAAATAGAAAAGTACAGTAATTGGTGAAAATGTGATAATAATTAGAACATGCCTGTTCCCTATACACATCATTACTGAGGGCCATAACTCAATTTTCCATATTTCTACAGAAGATGTAAATAGGGACATACATCAATTACTGGCACAAGTGTGCTGTCCCTATCCAGTTATTTAACAATGGTGTTAATTCCTTTAATTTCATTCCCTGATCCAATGTGAGTGAGAGAGAATAATGGAATTTCTGTCTTGAGAACATTATCCTCTAATATAGTTAGCATTTGTTTATCACTTTATGTCTTTAGTTGTGACTTGCGAGGTAAGAGGCTTGTTCAAAGATATTTTCATCATTGTAAGACTAGGGTTTGACATACTACAAGGTCAGGTTTAAGGAATAGCCTCCAGATTCATGCCAATTTTTTATGACTTTAAAAAAATAAAAATTATTCAAAAGTAAAATACTGTCAAGTAAACAAAGAAAGCAATTAACACATTGCAAACAACACTTAAAATTCTACAAAAATTACCAAAAATAAGTTTGAAGTATATAAAAATAGTCCTTACTGCATTGGTCATGCAGTACAAATATGATGATGAATACAGCAAAATCAGTCATTTAATGCATGTGACATGTAAATTATTAATTGAATCTTGAAACTTTTTACTTTTCTTAAAATATTAGGGGCATAACTCCAAAAATACAGCTTTCAGAATTATTTCTCTTGTCTAACAGCCGTACCTTATCATGATAATCTGAAGCATTCTAAGTTTGATGTTGATTTCTTTAAAAATGGTTGAGTAATGGGCTACCTCGACTGTCATGCATGAAAGAATCCAAAGTCCCTGGCAGGATTCAAACACACAGGGTGGAGGGGCAAGCGCTTTGAAGTCAGTGAGCAACCTTACAATCACTCGGCAACAGAGGCCTTAAATATTGTATGCAAAAGTTTGTATAACCGGTAATGTAAGTCACTTATGTTGAGTTTTATTGCAAATGCTCAAAGATAAAATAAATTAATTCCAAATGGACATCAATTTCAATTTCATCTTCCAACATGCCTTTCTGTTTATGAGAATACATTTTGGGTATTTCAAAAAATTGTTACAATCCAAGTGGATACTATTTTAAATCTGTTTCAAACACAAGTTACTAAACTTTGCCCAGTAACAGTAAGGTATAGAATGGTCTGGAGAACTGAAGGAAATGTCAAATAAAGAAAAAAAAACCTTTTAAAAGATCTAAGAACACAAGAAAATGATCCTTTGTACAACATGTAAAAGCTACCAATGGTAAAAGCTACACACTGAGAATGAGAACATTCTGGAAGAATGAAGAATGGCATTCTTCTGTTGCAAAAGTAGTTCAATAACATACATGACAGGTGACATTTTTGCACCAGTGAGGTTTTAATTGGGTACAAAACATCATTCCTAGCACACACAAAAAAAACTTACAGAATTTACTACCCACTGTGCAAGTGCTTATTAACTCATTTGTTCTAAGTGTCACATGAAAATGATGCTGTCTTTTTGTATTATTGTTTATTCAAGACCTAGTTATTTATTCAAGAGGCAATAACAATTACAAAATTCTTTCTAAATATAATTATTCTCCTTATATCTTACGCAATTTCATATTAAGTTTTTGATTTTGTAATATTTACCCTGAAGCAGCTGACTTTCTTCAGTAAGATTTTCCAGTTTCCATTTAATATTGGAAATGTCCACTGTTAATTTTGCAGATACAGTCATATTTCAAGATAAAAATCAAAATCTCATGAGCTAGCCGAAATTATAGAGCCTAAGCAGTCTGCACAGACCTACGGGCTGGCCTGGCTCTGTGCTGGTGGTAAAGGCGGTATATTGTTCATCAATCAATAATTAAAAAGCATTATGTGAAAATAACTTTTGCCACTCATGGTCAAACTCATTATTACTTGATCTTCTGGTCAATTCATGTAAAGATTGCCATTTCCCATCAAATTAATGTATTAATTCATATTTTTTTGTGTGTTAGTAATGAGTTACTTTGCAGTATGTATCACTTTATTTATACTGCATGACTACCCCTGTGAAATAGTGTTCTTGAAATCATGAACTTTTCAATACATTTAAGAACAGTTCATGAACTGGTCCTAAACAGTTCATAATGATTGTTCAAGAACTTATGTTCATGAACAGTTCTTCAAGCTTGTTCATGAACTGTTCATTGACATAAAAAGAACAAAACCGAATTCTTTAAAGGTTCATGAACTTAGGATCATGAATTATTGAAGAACTTTTGATGAAAACCATGGGTTCATGATTTGTCCTTTAATAATGTCACAAACTATTGAAGAACTTTTGATGAAAACCATGAGTTCATGATTTGTCCTTTAATAATTGCTGAAATAGAAATGATTACTGCTCAAGAACACTTGATGACCTAAATACATTGGTTAATGAATTTCTGAAGAACTTTTGATGAAGACCATGTGTTCATGATTTAATTGTTATTAAATAACTACAGAAATAGAATGATAACTGGTTAAGAAAAGATATAGACCTGGGTAGATTAGCACAGGCCCAAAACATTTTTTTGCATAAAATAAAGACATCAGTATTTTTTTTTTATTGCTTGACCATGGAAATTCAATCAGTCACTTCTTTAATAAAATTCCCCATTTTTTTACTCAACCAACTCATCTATCTATATATATTGGATACTTATACTGACGTAGCAACACAAATTTTTTGGAAAACTATGGTAGCTTTGTTTGAAATTCAAGTGCCTGTTGGGCTTAAAATAATACGGGAAAGTCAAAGACCGGGCCCGCGAAGCGGGTCCAGGCTTTGGCTTGCCCGGCTATAGACTACACGTGTATATTTAAAAGAAAATCGAATAAAAAAACATAAAAAATATACTGTATAGAATTCTATACCTATCAATGAAATTTTCAGTGTCAGTTCTAGTCGGGCGCCGCCATTTACAATGTTACTCAATGATAATAGGCGGGTATTCCAATAACGGAACAAATCTCAACTTTTCGGATAAAAGATAATCGTCGAGTATTCCGAGTGAAAACGGAAGCGGTGCATGTAATACCGAATGACACCTTTAAAACGGAAAGAATGAAAGGAATTTTTAACGACTTCCCCGTTCATAGGCTTTGCCTAATTTCAAATTAGGTTTGTGAAATAAAATTTGTAGGCCTCAATGTTTTAATTGAAATTATTCAGTCATTGTCATACATGCCATAACGTCCCGTGTCCGGGACAATCCCGGAAATAAGGTGTCTGTCCCGGATAGGGGTGTGGATCGTCAGATAAGTGACGATCCGATCCGAACCAAGATTCAGCACTTACGATTCACAAATCGAACCACAAATCTTTTGTTATCAAGACACCCATAAAAACATGTACAAAAGTTATAAAAAACATGTTCATTTAAGAAAACAGCAACAATACTATACATTTAACATATAAAATATAAACTTTGTTTATGTATTTATTCTTTGGATGGGTATTTTTTGTTTTGTTTTTGAAACCAATTACTACCTAGCTCAGCATCATGGTACATGGTCTTTAACCGGCAAATTGCATTTAGGTAAACTTCAAATAATTTATACTCAAATCGTATTTTTCTCGATTTGAAGATTGTGAGAAACAGTGAATGTATATAAAAAAATTAGATCGCGATCCACGATCTCTGGGCTTACGAATATTCAAACTCGATTTTTCACTTTGATTCGTGATTATCCGAGTACTCGGATACTCGCCCCAGCCCTAGTCCCGGAGATGATTTATGTCCCGGTAAAAAAATCTAAAATAATCTACATTGAAGCAAGAAATTTTACTTTTTTATATAATTTTATTGTCAAGTTTTTGTAAACTTATCTAGAACGCTAATAAGGAACAATTATCCCCTAAGTGGCCTAACAGCTTTGCAATGGTGACACTTATCCTTTGATTGGTATATCAACGTGCCCCTTCCAAATAACAATTATCGGCAATAATTTTGATCAAATAAAAGATTAATTACCCCAGTGAAGGTGTCATACACTGGCCAACTGGCCATTATAAATTAAATTTTATTAGTGGTCAAACACCGTGAAAAATACCCGCTAAATATGAGGTGATAAAATCTACAATATTCAGTGAATGTTTCAGGTAAAGGACATGGCTCATTGTCATTACTTAACATATCTTCATTCTTTTCTGTGTCTGATTGAATTAACGATGCCTAAGTACTTTAAAAGATAGAAAAACTGTTAATAATTACTGACATTCTGACTTTGTTTATGGTGTCATTAAATTTGCAAGTTGTAATTACCGGTAATAGGGCCTATAGGCTGTATGCCACTATGTAAATTGAAAAAAAAAATACGTTTGCTGATCAATGCCCCACCTTCAAATGAAAAGTGTCTCGGAAATGAGTCTAAAAATTATGGCATGTATGGTCATTGTATTGACGGCAAAAACAACGGAATTACACGAAATTATGAGAATCGAGCACATGTTGCTGACGTAGTACACTGGTTTATTGCGTAGTACACAGATTTATTACGTAGTACACAGGTCTATTAAGCGCGCAATATTCAATATTCAAAGACGGCAAAAACTTCGTCTCATATCTAATATCATCTCCCCAATAAAGACAATTGACATACAACAAGAAAAGTGAAATTGCTCAAGCAAATTATCAGAAGAAGACCTTCAAAGCTGCAATCGATGAAATTCACTGTGAGTATTATCATAAATGCACCCGTTGATTTTTTTTCAAACAGAGCCGGCGTGTTTATGACTCCTCCAAGAAAAAAATGAAGAGTCTATAATTATTTTAATGAACTTTCTTCACTTCTAAAAGCATTATTTTGTAACAATTTGCCGACTGTAACAATAGAAATAATAATTGTATTTCCAGCTCATTCTTTGTTACAGTTTAGATACTTCAACCTTACTGGAAATATTGCGTAAACGGACATTTGTCACATATTTTCGCGACCCGTTTTTATTTATTTCTTTATTGTTGAACAGGATCAATATAAAATGAATAAAAAACAAAGCATCGTTGAAGATTGAACATGGTTCTGCTTCCCTGCAGGAACTTATTTGCTAATGCCTTCTAAAATATAGAATCTAGTTTAAAATAGTTTTTTGAAAAAATGCATGGCAGCAAGTCTTTTTTATCCCCAGACAGTTCAACACCCTGGTATGCTGACAGTTGACTACCTTAGCCAATTTTCCTTTATATCAGAAAAAAGTTTTTCATAAAGAGACAATATTTTTATATCACCATTATTTATGTAGTTTTATAATGGAATATGATCAACAAGGAAAATAACACATGACTGACTGTATTTTTAAAGCAAATAAGATACATCCAAAATTTTTATTGGAACAGAAATCACGTTTTCTGTTGTTTTTTTTTTGTTTTTTTTTTTGTTGTTGTTTTTTTTGGGGTGTGTTGGATTTAATCTCTCTATATATATAATATTATAGGTCCTGCTGACAGTGTCAAATGTGAAAGTGAATCGAAAATGCAGGAACTGCTGGGGGTTGTGTGGTTGAGGCTAGATCTGACGGGTAAGCAATATAGTTGAGGTTACAAGGACCCAATTTTACAATTGTCTACAGTAGAACCAGATATTTTTGCATGGCAAAATTCCTAGAATTTTAATTCAGTCTAATTTCACCAGTATTAAAATTCGCATAATTAGCATTTTCTACTTAAATATTAATGAAAAACTTATATACCCTGATATCGAGGTATAAAAATAGGTTTGAAGTGTACTATGGAAACGCATTTTTTCGTAACATTTGTGTGATGTTTAAAACTGTCATTTCAAACACAAGACGTTATATTGTTGTTTTTTTTGTTGTTATTTCCAAACTAGATGGGAGGATGAGTGCAGAAGCCTGCGTAGAAAGATTCGACGCATGGAGGAGCCAATTACTGCTTTAGAGAGTCAGAATACAAAAGTGGAGGACCCCGAATTATAAGCTGTGGAACATCTTAGTGATACTCAAGAAGTCTTGGTTACAATAGCAAAGACTATCTTCACTGTGGAGGAACTTAGAACCCACTCTATGACTGGAAAGATGACCAATAAGTGTAAGGATTCCCCGAGACCACCACTTGAACCCTCGAAACTCAGCAATCTTGAAAGACTAGTGAGGAGGAAAACCGGTGTATCAAAAGAAGTATTTAATAAAAAACTAGAGACTTTGCAAAAGGTCATCAGAAGGAAATAAATCACAAAATAAGTGAAACATTGGAAACTGTTCTAATTTCAAGTTCTTGATTTTTGCACTTTTGAAAATCAGCAAGCTGTATTGAAGAAACTATTTCTTAGTTCTTGTTAAACAAAGATGTGTAGTTTTTAAATTTTACAAGCAGTTTTACATGTTTGTGGTTTACTTTTGAACAATATAACTTAGAGCTTATGTTGAGTACATATTGTTTAGACTTGTTAGTCCGCAAATTGATTGGTATCATCTGTCTGCTCTGTTCTTGCATTTTTCATGAATGTGAAATAATGTAAATGTAGTTTAGGAACTGTTCATGAACTGTAGTTCTTGAACTGTTCTTGTACTTTTCGTGAAGATAAAATGGCACAATGAATTTGCACTGGAAAAAGTGCCAGAAAAGTTCATGTAGAGGTAAAATTCATGAACAGTTCATAATTTACTGTAAGTGAACAGTTCATGAGCATTTCATTGCATTTTGTTCAAGAACAGTTCATGAAATGTTCATGTTTTATTGAGTCATGAACTGATCAAGAACATGGGACAGTTCAAGAACTAGGTGTCCTCTGAACTTTTCAAGAATTTGTGCCATTTTGTCTTCATGTACATCCCATGAACTATTCATGAATCTAGGTCATGAACTAGAATGAATACTTCATGAATTATTCATGAACTGTAAGCATTCATTTCACAGGGGTAACACTGTAGGGGCATATCTTTTTTTGTAATTTATGCTGTTTGCAATAAGTAAAGTTTTGTCTTGGTTCATTTCACAATATTTTACTTTTTAAATTGATTTTCATAATTTTCATGAAAAAAAGCATGAATTTTTACATTAATTCAGGGCACAAACGGGCAACATATGTTGAAGGACCAATCCTTCTGTAATCTAGTAACATCCAAAGTCCATGCTGGGATTCAAACCTACATCGATGAGGTTCAACTGATTCAAAGTTAGTGACCCTTACTACTAAAATTAGATCATTGTATTGCAATCAATGAGAACCAAAATGTACAGAAACCTGAGACAATATTTTTTTTACTTGAATTTTATGTCACACCAACACAGTATAGGTCATAATTGGCGACGTTCCAGCTTTACTGGTGGAGGAAGACCTTAGGTGGCACTCCGTGCATTTTTCAGGCACGAACGGGCACCTGAGTAGAACCACCAACGTTCCGTAAGCTAGCTGGATAATATATATATATATAGCTTAGACAGTATGAGGAAAGAAGGTAGCCCTTAAAAGGGCTGTTGGTGTAAAGCAAAGGGCCTGCCTTTCAAGCCGTCATTCGCACTAGGGGCTCACGCACCCTAGTACACCATCCTCGTCGACTCTGCCTTCACTCCCCTCAGCATTAGTCAGGACACTGGCAGCCAGTCTGCTTTTCAAGTTCTGGTCTCTCTTTTCGATATCTCAAGTCTTCAAATCTTCTGCCGATGCCCTGTCACTGGTCTAAGATTTGACTGTACATTAAGAAGTAAGTAACAATGCAAGTGACATCTGGATTTTATTGTTATCATAACGACTGCTACCGGCGTAAAAAATATGCACATTGATGACAAAGCAAAGACAAAAAAAATCAAATCCAATAATCAAATCAGAAAATACATCCTGATGGTATATTAAAAACATGTGTGAAACACGTTTCCAGGACATGGTGCGAAGGCGCTATTTTTATTGTTTTCTATGTGTTAATTATTATAACCCTGAACAACAAAAGCCAAAAAAATAAGTTCAAGTGACTATATGCAATAACATAAAGAAATTAGCCACATCACATAACTGATAACTAAAGTAATTGGGCATATTCTTATAATCAGTGACAAATCCAGATCAGCTGTGTCCAATTTGCACTAAAACCTGGCTACAATATTGCTCCGTTATTTAAGTATGGCAGGCCTGTGTGGCGTTTATTACATACCATTGGCGACTTCTCAAGTGAAGAGTCAAAAAGATTAATTAACCCAGTTACACCATCAAGTATTGACTATCAAGTCAAGGACATTTTTAGTGGCTATGCAAGTACATAAATTATCACCACTTGTGTCTGTAACTGACAATTAGGATTTGTTGAAATAAAAACAACAAGAAAGAGTAAACATAAAAAACACCACAAAGCAACACAAAACATAATTTGAATCTAATTTATTCAAGCTTAAATATAGGAAACTGTTTCGGGTTGTTAAGGATATGAGCCAACTTTAACAGCATTTTAAATCATACACAAATGTAATTTAAATACTAGTACAAGATATGGAAAACAACTATTAAAGAAGTCTTAACATTTTGTATGGTGAAGTTTTTGTTGTCTGACTACATAAGAGATTTGTTAGAACTATTTTTTTTTATTTCATTAAAATCCTTACTCTGTTTGATTTTAAACATTTCCATAAATACTCAATTCTAGAGACCAGAATTACATATATACAAATGTACAAAGGTCCTTGATTCATAAATTTTTTTCGTACAAGGGAAACCAATGTGAAAATGCACCTCTCTATAGGTACTTTTGGTACGGTTCCATGACAGGGAGCTCTTCATACCAACAGGCCCCTAGGAACAATAAACCTTAGAAACTCATGTAACACATACATTTCATTGATGAATGTAGTTCAGCTGAAACACGGTACCCTTCAGTTCCGACAATCATCATCACAGTAAGTAACTATACCCACCCCCCCACTTTCTGAGAGGGGACTTTTCCAAACTTTATGTAGGAAAGAAGCTAACAGATTGGAAACCGAGATTGGCTACTAACTATGATTACTATGTAGATATAACTCACAAACCAACACAATGTACAGCACCTTTAACAAGCCATTCATTGATAATGCAAAAAGAAAAAGAAAAAAAATTATTAAAAAAAAATAATTTTTTTTTTACTATATATTCCTTAATCTGACATTTTACTCTACTGTCTATCTTAAAATATAATTACCATCTTATTTCGAACCTGGTTACCATGTCAACATCATGTCATTGTGACAAAAACTATATTTCCATATAGACCAATAAATCACCTGTGCACGCAAAAAACACAATTTCCTTTGACCCAGAATTTATTATTTATAGTAAAGAAACAACTTTTTCAGTGTTAGACTACTACAGACAAACTTTGCTTCCAATTTCCAGTTGGTACATATTAATCATACATTTTTGTCATCTTTCAAACCAGGCAAGACCTAAAGGAAATTTGTTAACAAGAATTGAGTGTCAGATCATGACGATTATTTGCGAGACCAATATAACGTTGTATCATAATACACTTAATACCTTACATATCCTCAAGTGACCACAATTTCATAAGGCTTTAAGCATTTTTTTTTTAAATGTTTCTGACTTACAACCTCGTTCTCCTCCGAAATCCTGCCAGAGACTTTAGACTTTCATGTGAGGAAGCTATCCAGGTAGTTTTATGAAAGTTTGGTAGGTTGGTAGTTATACTCAGGTGCATGCTGTATAAGACTTGCTTGATAATATGCATGAAGGGAACCCAAGGGTTCTTCATTCAATTCCTTAAGAATTTTGTGTAGAGCTTTGGTGACCTTTCTGTAACTTCACTCAAAATGACCTGATAGGTCACAACTTTCAATTCCCTAGGAATTTTGTGTACAGCTTTCTTTAAGTTCATTCAAAATGAACTTATAGGTCAAAACTTTCAATTAATTAAAAATTTTGGTAGTGCTTTCTTAAACTTCACTCAAATGTGCTGATATTTCAAAACTTTAAATTCCAGAGAAAGTTTGTGTACAGCTTTCTGTAAGTTCACTCAAAATGAACTGATAGGTCAAAACTTTCAATTAATTAAAAATTTTGGTAGTGCTTTCTTAAACTTCACTCAAATGTGCTGATATTTCAAAACTTTAAATTCCTGATAAATTTTGTGTACAGCTTTCTATTAGTTCACTCAAAATGAACTGATAGGTCAAAACTTTCAATTAATTAAGAATTTTGGTAGTGCTTTCTTTAACTTCACTCATATGTACTGGTTGGGGAGATAACTTCGGCTGGTTGATAAACTCGGCTTTTTATAATTAAATCGAAGTATCAGAATTTTTAATCTAATCAAGCTCACCATCTCATAGTATTGCTGGAATTCGACAATATCTGGAAATTTTGTCAAGTTTGGTAAGGTATTTAAAAAATAACACACACTTTTACCTGTTTGTTTACAAAACATGCCTATAAAAAGTACGGGAATCCCATTGTTGTGCGCATGTGCAGCAGGTGCTCATTTTGAGGCTCGCACAGGGGTACTTTTATATTTTGACCGACTACCGGTAAAGGTGACGACGTTTCCGTATACATTTTGTAGATGAAATTCTTGCTAACTCAGAAAAAAGGCTGATTACACAATTGTAATCTTTAAGTGAAATGGATTGAAAGACTGATGGTAAATGCTCCTTTTATATGTTAATGTGTAAGTTGAATACCACTAAATTAATTTCTTCTTCACTCTGTTAAGCTAAGCAAAAATAAATCTGAATCACTAATTCTTTTACTACATATTTCGTTATACGTTAATAAATGATAATGCATGTGTTTTTAAGTAAAAATGATTAATATGTTACAAGTCCGTTGCATATAAATATCGTGTCACATAGATATTCATTATACGAACGTAATGCTCAACAATTTTGGTAACAAATATTTTTATTTGACATAAATGAACAGCAAAGAAATAATAAAATGTCTAAACATGTTATTTTACGTTTTAACTTACTCATTTAAGAAGAAAAACAAAGAGCCGGAATTATCTACTCGCGCGCGTTAAAAATATCCCTTTTACGTACCTCTTCCAGGGCCTCTCAAAATTACCCGTTATGTTTCTAAATATAACTTTTATGGTGATACCGGAAAATCGAAGAGCTGAAGTTTATTATGGTGCAAGATTCATCAGAATACGTAAACAAATAAATGAAATATGCCCCCAAAACACTGATTTTCGGCCGAGTTTATCTCCCAAACCAGTACTGATATTTCAAAACTTTTAATTCCTTATCAATTTTGTGTACAGCTTTCTTTTAGTTCACTCAGAATGTACTAATAGGTAAAACCTAAAAATTCCTTATGAATTTTGTGTACAGCTTTCAGTAAGTTCACTCAAAATGTGCTAAGGTCAAAAACTTTCAAACATTAAGAATTTTGTGTAGAACTTTCACTCAAAATGTGCTGATTCGTCAAAACTTTCAGTTCCTTATGACTTTTTTTTACAGCTTTAAGTTCACTTCAAAAATGTTGTGATAGGTCAAAACTTTCAATTCATTAAGGATTTTGTGTAGAACTTTCTTTTAAGTTCACTCAAAATGTGCTTATTATTATTAAAAGCTTACAATTCCTTATCAATACTCTGTACAGCTTTCATTAAATTCACTTAACCCATTACGTTATATACACACCTTTTAACGCCTTTTTCACCCCCCCCCCCCTTTTTGTTGTCTCAAATGGTGAAAAAATGCCTTATTTAGGCCCCCAACACTTGTTTTTGTTTGAGAAATGTTGTTAAAAAAAGTGACCTCTTTTTCGACGCGGCCCCCAACCAAAAGATACATCAGGGGGTTGCCAGAAGGGGGATGTGCCCCCTTCTGTTTGGGGGGAATGAAGGGGGGCATAGTCCCCCTCATCGCCAAGAAAATTTTGTACTTGTGAGAGGCTATAAATGACCCCAGATTGATCATAAGGTAACGTGTAACCAACGCTGAAAAGCATTTGACTCTATCTCAATCCATTGAGAAGTTGCAGCACTTTGAAATCAATTTTGATGGAAAAAATCGACGCAAAATAGTGATTTTTGGCAATTTTGAGATGTCCCCTCGTTGCCATGGTAACAGAAAATTTAAGCCTGAGCATGTTGTTGCAAGGGCAATGGTCCAGTCAAAATTTGTGCCAAGTTTGATTAGTGTTGAAGCAGTTTTTATAGTATTATAGCAATTTGAACTTGTAACGGGAGACTTTTCAATGAAAACAGCCATTTTTCACAAAATGCTCATGAAGTAATGGGTTAACCCTTTCCCCCATGAGCATATCGTGAAAAATGGCCATTTTAACTGAAAAGCCTCCTCTTACAAGTTCAAACTGCTATGAAACTATGAGAAATGCTTCAATACTAATCAAACTTGGCACAAATGTTGACTGGACCATTGCCTTTGTAACGACATGCTCAGTCTCAAATTTCCTGTTACCATGACAACGAGGGGACCTCTCAAAATTGCCAAAAATCACTATTTTGCCTCGATTTTTTCCATCAAAATTTATTTCAAAGTGCTGCAACTTCTCAATGGATTGAGATAGAGTCAAAGGCTTTTCAGCGTTGGTTACACGTTACTTTATGATCAACCTGGGGTCATTTTAAGCCTCTAACAAGTCCAAAATTTTCTTGGCGATGAGGGGGACTCCGCCCCCCTTCAAACCCCCCAAACAGAAGGGGGCACATCCCCCTTCTGGCAACCCCCTGATGTATTATTTGGATGGGGGACGGCGCCGAAAAAATGGTCACTTTTTTTAACAACATTTCTCAAACGAAAAACAGTGTTTGGGGTCTAAATAGGACATTTTTTCACTGTTTGAGGCCTCAAAAAGGGGGGGGGGGGCAAAAAGCCGTCGAAACACGCTTATATAAGGGAAAAGGTTAACAAAAAATGATGAAAAACCTTGGAATCACCCAAAATCTAGTTTTTCCATGTTAACATGTGGTCTTTTGTCTAATTTTGGTGAAAAATTGTTGTTTTGTAACATTTATATTTTTTTAGTTAACAAAAAATGATGAAAAACCTTGGAATCACCCAAAATCTAGTTTTTCCATGTTAACATGTGGTCTTTTGTCTAATTTTGGTGAAAAATTGTTGTTTTGTAACATTTGTATTTTTTTAGTTAACCCTTTCCCCCATGAGCATATCGTGAAAAATGGCCATTTTAACTGAAAAGCCTCCTCTTACAAGTTCAAACTGCTATGAAACTATGAGAAATGCTTCAATACTAATCAAACTTGGCACAAATGTTGACTGGACCATTGCCTTTGTAACGACATGCTCAGTCTCAAATTTCCTGTTACCATGGCAACGAGGGGACCTCTCAAAATTGCCAAAAATCACTATTTTGCCTCGATTTTTTCCATCAAAATTTATTTCAAAGTGCTGCAACTTCTCAATGGATTGAGATAGAGTCAAAGGCTTTTCAGCGTTGGTTACACGTTACTTTATGATCAACCTGGGGTCATTTTAAGCCTCTAACAAGTCCAAAATTTTCTTGGCGATGAGGGGGACTCCGCCCCCCTTCAAACCCCCCAAACAGAAGGGGGCACATCCCCCTTCTGGCAACCCCCTGATGTATTATTTGGATGGGGGGCGGCGCCGAAAAAATGGTCACTTTTTTTAACAACATTTCTCAAACGAAAAACAGTGTTTGGGGTCTAAATAGGACATTTTTTCACTGTTTGAGGCCTCAAAAAGGGGGGGGGGGCAAAAAGCCGTCGAAACACGCTTATATAAGGGAAAAGGTTAAAATGTGCTGATAGGTCAAAACTTTCAATTCATTATGAATTTTGTGTAGTGCTTTATTTATGTTCACTCAAAATGTGATTTTAGGTAAAACAATACAATTCCTTATAAATTTTGTGTACAGCTCTAAGTTCACTAAAATTGTGCTAATAGGTAAAAACTTACAAATTCCTTATGAATCTTGAGTACAGCTTTCACTAATGAAAGCGCTGATAGGTCAAAATTTGGCAGACTTCTACAAGAATTAATAAAAACAAATCTAGAAATAAGCATGTGGGAGTGGAAGTATTAACGTCCTAATGGTAAAAATGGCATACCTCTGTACTCCCTCTTGTCTTTATTACGTAACTAGTAAATACATTTTGATATTCTTTATAGCTCTTTTTGTAATACTATACAATTCAGCTGCTGAAAAAAAGAAAGAAAGTAATTTTAAATTTCAAACAATATCAAAAGTTAAATTTCAAACAATATGAAAAGTTAAATTTCAAACAATATCTGAAGTTAAATTTTTCAACAATATCAAAAGTTAAACTTCAAACAATATCAAAAGTTATATATCAAACAAAATCAAAAGTTAATTTTCAAACAATATGAAAAGTTGAACTTCAAACAATTTCAGAAGTTAAATTTCAAACAATATGAAAAATTAAATTTAAAACAATATGAAAAGAAAATGCACATCAATATTAGAAAGATTACAGTTTGAAGTGGATTGGCAAGTAACTTGAAACAGTAATGATAAGTAAAATAAAGAAATATCTTGGACATGGCAAGCCATTATTGCCAAAAAATAATGTCAACAAAGACAAACAATCAGTTAAGTGCAATTACGGCATTCGGTACAAATAAAAACTAGAATATTATAATAAAAATCATGTCAAATCCTCCAATGACATAATTGCTTTATGTAACTGTACAACATTTATTGAACAAAATAGCAAAGGCAAAGCATGAAACAGTAAAGCATGGTACAAAGAACTGAATATTTAGGCTTTTGTGGCAATTTCGTTGTATTAGAAACACTTTGGATAATAAATTACCGGAGTTAACACCCTTTATCTTCAGATATCAAAGGCCACAGGAAGAGGTTTCACACCTTTTGAATATTCAAACAAGGTTTTTGGGTGGCACCAAATCACAATAAAGTCTCCGCATTTTTATGTCACTCCGTCACATGTTCTCCTCACACTCTAACTGCGTTTTTTTATGGATACAGTTCAAGTATTATAAGAGTTCATCTAATAGTAAGATCATAAAAGAAATTGCAAAAAAATTGTCCACAGCCCTTCATATTCATCAATCTAACATCGTATAAAAGACGGAGGAATATGATGAATGCCAGAATACTCTTCACAATAAGAAGACAAAATCGGTTAATACAAATACCCATAATTAGTTACAGGCAGTAAAAAAAACATAGATGTTAATGCAAAACGTCTCTATCATATTCGATAGTTATTACATATTCTGGCTACTTGAGAATAATTATTGACATGCGTTTTTGTTCCGATTTTTTTGCTGCGTGTGGCGGATTATGTTTATACGGCCTATTTCTCTTATCAAGGTGCTGACTTAATCATAAAAGCTACCCCAAAGCTGAAAATAGTTTATCTAAATTTCTGGGGTGAGATTTGAATTCTTTTTACATCCTGTTTAAGATTTACATACAAACATGATGTTACTATGGCGTGAATGCTGCAGCTTTCATTCTCAAGCACAGAATATGAAAGACATTTCTATGTGCCAGGGAAAATCTCATTGGTCGAAACTGACATATCTGTTCTAGTCCAATTGAAAATCAATGGGACAAAATGTATAAAAGTTTTAATTAATGTATGATTCTGCAAGAAATTTATTCATTAAAAAAAAAAAATCTTTTTATTTATTAAGTGCTCCTTTAGATCATTCATATTTCATATCATAAAGAAAACAATTGAATATTATACTTTTCTTGACAGAAAAACCAAATATATTAATGACGACGTCAAGACAATAATAATTTCTAACAAACCAGGGGGCCGTTTTATCAACATGTCGTAGTCTACGACAATTTTTTGTCGGTGCCGTACGTCTGCGACAACGTCGTACGACCGTTTTATGAAACGTGTCGCAGACGTTGTGTTTCTGCGACGTCGCAGCCTTTGTCGTAGACAAAATTCACGCGAGACACAGTCTAGCCAGTGCGCGCTTTGACGTCACACATGAAATCAAAGTACTAAAAGTATTGATGTAATTTACATGACTATTATCAAACGGATAAATATTTTAATGTCATTCAACGAACATTTTAGTGAGAAATACAGCATATATTTTCTGCACTCGATTCACCCCTTAAAATATTATGTCACGCTACGGTTCCACCCTAAATGTCGGGTCTGTACTGAATGCTAAAGGTACATTATGTCTCAGAAGCGAGTTACTTTTTACCAGAGCGAACACGGGTTTTATAACGTTTAACTAACTATCTTAAAGCATGCAGCCGCTTATGACTTGAAGCGGTGAATGTAAAATTATTAACCAAAAATCTCAACAAAGTTGTATTTGACTTTTAAACAAAATACTAAATATCTATCACAGCTTAATAAAAAATTAACATACGCAAAAGACGGAAACGAACGATCAGCCACTTTTAGAAATTAAAATAGAAAACTAAAAAATCAAAAGCATTTTTAAGAAACGCCAAAAAGTATGTTTATAGTACTTTAATAGTAAATTAAAAGCTAACTGTCAATTTTTAAATAGCACCGGACTTTTCAAGTATATCGTGTGGCGATAAATCGGAACATCACGGCTATTATCTATAATAACCTCGGAGTTAATACGGATTGAAAGTAGTT